>NC_057951.1:5083445-5288445 GCF_018555375.3 Anguilla rostrata | reverse complement strand
TACTCACTCAGCCTGGTTTCTGAGACTTTGCCTGGCACTCTCCTTATGAGGGGCAACAGACGGAATCTTCCAGCTGCGTCCCACAGGCCCCGCCCACCCAGAGCCATGCTCACAGATCATTGGATGCCGTTAGCCTGATGTGAGACACTGGGCCTGGGGGCTGAGAGTCAATCAGCTGCCTGATTAGCCGTGAGGCAGGCGCTCGATAACACCGAGACTGACACAATGAAGGAAGGGTAAAAAAAAGAACTGCTCCCCATCTCCCTACCACTATCTCCCCTTCTCTCACTCTCTCCCCCTCTCTTTCTCATCCCTCCATCTCTTTCCCTCTCTCTCCCCCCATCTCTTTCCCCCCTTAACTCTCTACCTCCCAGTGTCTCTCTCCTCCTCCCTGTCTCTCTCCCCCTTCTATCTCTCTCCCTCCATCTTTCCCCCTCATCTCTCTACCTCCCAGTGTCTATCTCCCCCTTCTATCTTTTCCTCCGTCAGTCTCTCTCTCTCTTTTCTCTCCCTCCCTGCTTCTCTCCCCCTTCTCTACCTCCCTGTCATTCTCCATCTGATCTCTTCCTCCCTTTGTCTCGTCTCTACCACCCCCTTCTCTCTCTCTCTCTCTCTCTCTCTCTCTCTCTCTCTCTCTCCCCTGTCTCTCTCTCTCCCTCTTCTCTCTCTCCCTCCCTCAGGTGAGCTGCTCTGAATCGGAGCGTGCTCTTCCGAAAGGCTCCGCTTGCGCACACGCCCCGCTGCCCGGCGACTGCAATCGCCGACCGTACCCGGCGACCGTTTGCCGATTGGCCAAACCGTCTGTCTGAAGAGGGAGTCCTGCCACGTCATTCGCTCGCCTTCTCAGGAAGCGGCGGCTGCTGCTGCCGGCTCACACGTGCGTGAGCTCACGCTCATTTGCATACTGACCGGAGTTAGGAACCCGCTTTCGCAACCTGCTTCCAGCTGAACGGTATTGGCTACACCGTAAAAACCTAAATGCAATGCAAATGCCAATCGTACTTAACCCTTTAAGGTGAAAGATCACGGACGTGTAATTAGAATGTTCTTGACTAAGAATTCTAATGCTGATGTCACAATCACTATGGGTAACTGAAAGCACTGGGGTTCTAGAACACTGACACAGAACCCCAAAAAACCTACTCTTCAAATGGTTAAATGAAGTAGTCTCAACTTAAAACAATGGAATAAATCATGATGAACATTCAAACAGACGAAGCTGCCCTATTGAAATGGCTCGAGGCGATGCTTTTTCCTCAAAGCGTAAGCTCAGTGATCAGTGTGAACTGGAGAGGGGCGGGTGGAGCCCGCGTTCAGCTGTGGCGTGAACTAGATCAAAGGGAAGGAGGTACGGCGGCGACTTTCGCAGAAATGTCACTCATACATCAGCTGTCACTCACCGAATGTCAGCGAGCGCTAGCTTAATAAAAACCCGCGCGCTCTCCAAAACAAAAGGCTTTCAATAATGCAGGAGTACAGCTGGGGGTCACACACACAGAGCTCTGCATAACAAACCGCGTGTGTGTGCGTGTGTGCGTGTGTGTGTGTGTGTGTGTGTATGCCAGTATGCGAATGTGCATGTACGTGTGTGCACGTGTGGATGTGTGCATGTGCATGCGTGCATATATGCGTGTGTCTGAATGTGCACGTGTGTCTGAATGTGCACGTGTGTGTGTGTGTGTGCTTGTTTGTGCTTTTCAGTAATAACACCACATCACAGGTTGCTCTGGAGTTTGGGGGACACACGCGCTTCCATGCATTTTGGAGAAGGCTAAACGCAGCCTATCCGCTCTTGTTGACTTTGGTTGCGGTTACTAAGGAAGAGACCGGCTGCGTCGCTCACAGAACAATGGGAACGCGCGTGGGAAAAAAAAAAAAACCCGGCAGGGCCAATCGGCGGCGCGGTGGGCGGGGTCTAAAACCAGCTGCGGGGAAACCACCTGCCGCCTCGCGCTGCCACCACCGGTGCATCAGCCTAAATAGTGCCCCCTACCCCCGGTCCCTGTGAAAGAGCATTATGTGAAAGGCTCCCTGTGTGCGGTAATGGGGAGGGGGGGGGGGGGGGGGGGTGTGTGTGCGGGACTCTTTAACCGAGGGCTGGACGGCGGGAGGCGGCCCACCCCGTGGGGAGCGGGGTCCTCGCCGGTCGCCTCTTCGCCATGGCAACGGCTTTCGACGAGAGCCGAGCGGGAACGCGTTCCATTAAACGCAGCGGGGTTTCTCGCGCCCCCTGATTGGCCGCCGCGGCCTCGAGGGCTGGGCTTAAGAGTCGTTCCCCGCCGCGCGATTGTCCGTTATGCTGTTTCCAGGGGCGCTGTTAACACCCCTATTATACCACGGGTCAATCTGACCCGTTTTTGGGTTTTTTTCATTTACATGAAACACCGGGACCACTTCTCTTTTTCCAAAGTGAAATTTTATGACCTTTACTCCTTCCGCAGAGTGTTTTTCAGCCACAGCTGCGATGCAGAACGTCTGCGCACTTCGAATACAAAGATAATGTCGTGCATACAGGCGGCAGTGCTGTATAACGGGTGAGGAGTTGGTCTTGTAACCCGAAAGGTCACACTTTCAATTCCCAGGTTGGACGCTGCCGTTGTACCCTTGAGCAAAGTACTGGCTTCAGTATGTATCCAGCTGTATAAATGGATGCGATATACTTACTACGTAAGTCGCTCTGGATAAGAGGGTCTGCTAAATGCCTGTAATGTAATGTAATGTATACAAAGATGATGTTGCGGGTCAGTTTGAATCAATGTAGTGTTTTATGGTAACCTTTATGAAATGCAAAAAAAAAACACATGATTGCTGGGCACAGTATGCTACGATCCTGCTTTGAACACCGCTAACATTAGCCAGCATACGTTACTGAGAGAACTGCGGCTACTGCTAGACACTACTCACTCCACACTGTATTCCCCATACAGCGCTACTGGTCATACACACTAACACGCAGACCACACAAACATACACACACACACACACACACACACACACAGGCTCAGCTGAATTCTCCCTGGCCTTATTAATGATTTCTGTCTCCTTATCATACAGATCAGACAGCAAATCAATCCCATCAGACAATGGAGACACAGCATCTGATCAAAGCCCTCTCTCCACATCAATGATCTCACATCACAGAGAGAGAGAGAAGGAGGGAGGGACGGAGGGAGAGACAGGGGAAGGGAGAAATGGAGGGAGAGAGGGAGAGAGAGAGTGAGGTAGAGAGGGAAGGAGAGAGTGAGAAAGGGAGGGACAGAAAGAGAGAGGGATAGAGAGAGTGAGAAAGGGAGGAACAATGGGAGAGAGGGAGGGAGAGAGAGTGAGAAAGGGAGGAACAGAGAGAGATGGAGGGAGAGGGAGGAAGAGAGACAGTAAGGAAGAACGAGAGAAGGGGGCAGCCAGGGACAGGCAGAGAGGAACACTTTGAGAAAGCACTCTCTCGCAATAAACCTGACAATGAAATCACTCATTAAGATTCACACAAAACCGCGCATCCAAAACACATTTGTGTCCACCCTTCCGCTCTGCTGGGACTGAAGTTACCATGCTCAGCCTTGAAAGAGCCAACTGCGGTATACAGCCTGCTCCAGTTCCAAATTTCATACAACGAAAGCGTCTTTATGCAACTCCGGGATCTTTGACCCACTCTGTTCAGTTTGGTCGCCACTGAAAGGGTCAGGGTTTTTAAATCTGATTGATTATCTGTGGAAAATCTTGTGCTGTGTGACAACTTGTTTGTACATTTTTTAAAAAAGTGCAGCTAGCACAGCCAATCAGCGATGAGATTTAGGTTCTTGCGTTCCTGGGTGGGGCAAATACAGTGTACATGTCCCAGAGTGCACTTGGAAGGAGATCGTCCTCTACGCCCGCAAATCCATTCCACAGCAGCTTCTGACATGAGGGGGCATGACCCGGTCACGATCTCCAATTTGGCGCAATGCATTCTGGGAGAGCGGGCCGTCAATTTCCTCGCACCAGACCAGCAGGACAAGGAGACATGCTCTGTCCTTCCCCCCACCCCCAGGAGACCACTCCCTCCCGGCGGGCATGGGGTTGCTAGGCAGCGCCCGACGCTCTGCCCCTGGGGTTCCCGCGGCGACACCGTCCCTCCGAGCCGTCGGGCCCTGCTCCGAATCCCCGTTTCCCTGGAAACGCGGGAGACCTCCGTGCCGTCCCGACAGCTGCGACTGGCAGAGCTGTCACTCAGGGTCGATCTCTGGTGGCCGGAAACGCGTCCGGGGTGACCAGTATTCCCGCGAGTCTCTCACGAGGGCAGACCTCCCCCTGTGCTCACTTGTGCGCAAGCACTCTCACTATGCATGTGAGGACACAGATGCATGTAGCATGTAACACACTCATCACATCACCTCAAACACACACACACACACACACACACACACACATAGACACGTACACGGATATACACACGCACACACACGATCATCATCTGACATTCGCTGCCCTAAAAAAAAAAAAAAAAACACTTTTTCCTCCGTCTGGAGTGGTTGCCTAGCAACGCCGCATCTCGACGGAAAACGGTTCGCGGCGCTGTAAAACAAGTCGTTTCGACTTCCGTGCGCCGGGGAGACAAACGGACGGCGATCGCGGCGAACGGCGACGTGCGCTGCGCGAGCGTCTGAGACCGGCGGGCGTTCTCTCTGCGCGCGCGGCGTCCGTGCGCGAAGCGTGCGGTCACGTCGATCCGCTCCGCTCCAGAGCGGCCGACCGCGCGCTCGTCTTCCGCGAGAGCTGCGTGTGGCGTTACACCCGCCCCTGCTGCGTTTCAAGCTCTTACATAACAGGGAACGCAAACGACTCAAGGAACACAGGCTCGAAAACGAAGCGAGACAGCCGCTCAAGACAACGTCGCCCCATCTACTTCTACGTGGCAATAAACAGAAGCACTGTGTATGTTTCACGTTAAATATGCCGTGGCAACGGGTTCGAGCCCATGCTACATCGTTAGCCACAGCTTGATTAACCAGGGAGGGGATGGCATTGACGTTGTTCCACCAGGGGTGGGGTGAGTTTAAAAAAAAAGAATGTCTTTAACCCTGTAAGGTTATGAATGCGTGATTAGAATGTTCTTCACTGAAACATTCTAACGCTGATGTCGCAATCACTGCTTGCAGCTGAAAATAACGGAGTTCTAGAACTCTGACTTAGAATTTCGAGAAACCTACCCCTCCGAGGCTTGAAGAACAGGAGAGAGAAATACACTTGTGCTCACAGATAATTATAATCTGTAGTGTTCTGCGGGGAGACTCCTCTGTTATATTAAAGCATACGTCTCCGCTCTGTTTAAAGCTGAGCTCTCCCATTGACGTCTGTTAGGATGAGTCACCGGCAGACCCTCATCCGGATTACCCATGATGCTTCAGGCCAGGGGCTCGTCTGGTATGACGCTTAAACCCCGTCGGGGAGCGGCCCAATTTTTACTCTCGTGACCCTGCCGTGACCTCTGATGTCACCGAATGCCCCGCCCAGCGGGCCCCTGACTGGTTGCTCGTGTGAAGGGGAGGACGGGGTCTCTGTGAACCTGAAAGGCTGTGCTCGTGAATCCGACTGCTGATCTGTGCTGCTCCACACACACACACACACACACACACACACACACGCACGCACACAGTGTGAAGGATGGCTCTGCTCTACAGTTCAGGAGGTCATATCGGGCAGTGTGATGGACAGCTCGGCTCTACGTACAGGAGGTCATATCGGGCAGTGTGATGGACAGCCAGTCTTGTACAGAGGTCTAATGGGGCAGTGTCTGTAAGCAGCCTGGCTCTCTAGGTTACAGGAGGTCATATCGGGCAGTGTGATGGACAGCTCAGGTCTATAGTACAGGAGGTCATATCGGGCAGTGTGATGGACAGCCAAGCTCTTGATTACAGGAGGTCCTAATGGGCAGTGTGCTGTACAGCCTGCCTCTAGGTTACAGGAGGTCATATTGGACAGTGCATTGGACCCCTTCTGCAGATCTTGTCAGGCACAGGCGAGGGCAGCCCCGGGGGCAGGGAGGCGGGGACCTACATGACCGTGTTGATCCCGGACAGCTGCTGGAACATCTGCAGTCCGCAACCCACGATGAGCGCCCGGCGCGTGGGGGGGTAGGACAGCATGCGCCAGATCACCGGGCCTCCTGCGAAACAGACCAACCAGAGACCAGAGCGTCAGCCAACCCGGCGACAGGACACAGGCCACAGGACTCTGACTCACACACACTTACAACAACCCTTAACCCTGTGAACAGTAGGTTTTTGGAATGCTTTTTTTCAAAATTCTAAATCAGTGTTCTAGAACTCCATTGCTTTCGATTACCAGCAGTGATTGTGACATCAGCATTAGAATGTTCAGTTACAGCAAGAACATTCTAATCACATATTTGCGATCTCACACCTAAAAGGACAGTATTTCATAAATGTAACACAATTAAAATATTCTATTCGGTTCCAAAGGCAGGGAGGTGATGGGAGGGGATAGGGTTATTATTTAATTCACCCTGTATTCACACAGTAAGCAATGGCACAAAACGCGCTGATATTTTCTCCCTTTGTACCGGAGAGAGGAGCGCGGTGGCGGTCTGTGTTCTTCCCGGGGTGGGCCAATAAGGAGAGAGAGCTATTACCGTCCGCCGCAGCTGGCTGCCGCTGGTCTCCACGGTAACGCGGGCGACAGGGGGGGATTCCCTAGTGTCGTGCAAAAAAAAAAAAAAAAAAAAAAGCCCAGAGGCAGCTGGGGTTCGAGCCGCCCCGAAAAACACACACACGCCGCGCTGCTGCTCAACCGGGCCGGCCCGCGCGCCCTGGAAAAACCGCCAACGTGCGTCAGAGCTCTCAGAACGAGGTCAGGCTTCGCGGTTCTCCGTACGGTCACGGTCCGCTCTGCGACCGTGTCCGAACCCCGTCCAGCATTTGGGGGGAAACCGCAGAACAGGACGACCTCAACTTTGTTCCTGGAGATCTGCCGTCCTGTAGGTTTTCACTCCAACCCTTAACAAAGCCACGCCTCATTCAACAGCTAGAGCAGGGCTGCCCAGCCCCGTTCCTAGAGATCCTTCCGGTAGGTTTTCACTGCAACCCTAACAAAGCACACCTCACTCAACAGCTAGAGATCTCGCCAAGCTGCTAATTAGTAGAATCAGGTGTGCCAAATTATGGTTGAAATGAAAGCCTACAGGATGGTAGAACAGGGTTGGGCAG
Organism: Anguilla rostrata; assembly: GCF_018555375.3. Taxonomy (NCBI): domain Eukaryota; kingdom Metazoa; phylum Chordata; class Actinopteri; order Anguilliformes; family Anguillidae; genus Anguilla; species Anguilla rostrata. The sequence goes on along the minus strand of NC_057951.1, from coordinate 5,281,243 downwards.
CCCTGCTGTAGAACGATGCCCGGCCTGGCATTTTACACTTCCACTGGCTAAGCGGGAGCCAATTGCATTTTTTCATGTGGTCAAGAGCAGTCTGATGTTCCTAACGCAGAATCCCACACGCCGATAGAGTCATAAAAGCAGTACGGACCGCACGTAGCGGCCCAACACCGCGTTAAGCGACCTTCCCCAACGAAGTGCTTCTGTTTTACCGTTCCCTCGCCGTAGTTCTGTCAGGGCCGACTCAACTCCAGCGATAACCGAACCGTAAACCGGGCGAAGAGGAACGAACACACAAAATGGCCGCCGAGGCCTCGAATTCACAGCCAGTCCATTTCACGACGGTACTAAAGACGGCGCGTCACCTGAGACTTACGGCCGCGTTGCTCTTCGTAAAGAAACCACCATTTCAACACAAGATCTTATTACGTGGAGACGGCAGCCTCTCTAGTCGCTAATAAAGAACAATAAGGCGTAGACTACGTCTGGTAATAAAAAAGTAAAAAAACAAGGTTCCACTGAGAGACGTGGTTTTGACCCAGAAAGAGACGTTAAGCAGCACAGAATGACGCGGCATTTTCCCAACCCAGAAAACTCTCTCCGTAAAACCGACACAGGCACCGGAGAGAGAGATACCGATCCTCTCAGGAGAAGCGAGAGACTAGTTTCCCCCTTTCCCCCCCCGGCTTCCACGGTAACTAATTCCAGCCTCATCGGTTATTCTGTGTGCGACTTAGCCTCCCTGGAGGGAGTTATCATCTGCATTCTCGGCTACGGCGCAGAGCCCCGCAAGCCATCGATCAGAGCGCTACAATAAAAACCGCATTAGGAAGAATCCCGGCTAGACCCGCGCGCGAGGGCCGGGCTGCTCACCGCGCGAAAGCTTTCTTCTGCCTTTCTCGCGTTTCGTCGGTAAGCTAGCTCTTAAACTGAGATGTTTCGGAGAAACGACGGGCGACGGGCGGTCGGAGACAGCCGGGAGAATGAAGGCACCGGCTGCACAGCGCCCCCTGTAGGCGAAACGGATCGAGCGCAAGGCGGTGTTTTTTTTAGAGCAGGAGGGCGTGGTCACTGCGTCCCTGGCCAGGCGGGTCGGTCACTGGATTTTACACCAACGTGACAATTTCCTTTGGGGGGATGCTTTTAGCCAAACATCGGCTGGCATTTCACATTGTAAGCAAACACTGCTAACATCGAACATTCACCCTGAGCATAAAGCCACACATACCTCAGATGAGAAGAGAATATTAATCGCCTCCATTCGTTTTCAATAGGAGCCAATTTCTCATGTCCGCAATGCATGCTGGGATAGCTGGCGACGCGAGTCAAGCCGGGCGGGGCGACCGGAAGGAGGGGGAACACGGCGCCATAACCAATCGGATTAAAGATCCGACGTGCGAACAGTCTCTGATTTCAAATGTTATTTCCCCGTCCCACGTACTTCTGCTAAGGGGGACTCGTCGATTATTGCAGCGTGGGGGATTTCCAAGATCGATACACGTTTAACGAAGGGTGATTTAAAAACGGAAAACGCGCCCACAAGCGGGCCGACCGTGGGAGGGGCGAGAGCGCTGCCAGGCGAGCTCGTCGGGGGGAGGTGCGGATTTACCCTTAGCGACTGGCGGGGAAGGCCCGGAGCCGCTCGGACGCGGTTGCCGGGGCGATCGAATATGGGATGGCCGGCCCGGCGATGGGGGGGGCGCGGAGCAGACCGGTCCGGTCGGGGCGTCCGAAGCCCCGCCGCGCCGTTGGTGGCACAAAGTGACATTTCGCTGAGTTTTTTGACGACCGCATGAACGACGACTGAAGGCTCCATTTCGAAGGCGTCACTCTGGCGATACGTCGTCCGATTTGCGAGCGAACCTCCGCGGCGGTTGCGTGCGGCTAATTAGCCGGCTGAACTGATAAGGACAGAATTGGCTTTGTGCGTTTTTTTGTGCAGGATTAGACAGGCCACACGCTCCCTGCATACCCTTTAATAGGCTGTTGTGTTACCGGGTGGGGGCAGGGTGGTATTCGGGATGGGAACGACATTCCCCCCCCCTCCCCGAGCGACGCCGTCGCCCGCGGTCGCCCTTAACGACCCCCTCTCCAATTAGAGGCTCTCCTCTGCGCTCCGCCCGCCGCTCATAAAGGGGGGGGGGGGGGTTTGTAGGGCGGTGCTGTTCCGCCTCTCAAGACAGGCAGTTAGCGTTCAGACATCAAAGCCGGCGCGCGATGGGCAAGCTCGCCCTGGGAAACCGCCCGTAGCAGAGCTAGCGTCAGCGCTAATTTCACTGAACCGAAGTCTGGCATGCTCGACGCATAATACGACCTTTGACCTCAGCCAGTCTCCAGGGCGAGGCTACAGCTAACCGCAGCTCTGAGGGGAGGGAGGCTTTCGGCTGTCAAGGCTCCCCCCCCCCCGCATCATTGCTCAACAGCGCCCCCCAGTGGTCGATCACCTACAGCCTGACAGCTGAACAGTACGCTGCCACAGCAGCGCCTGCTATAGAGATTCAGCATCGGCGGAAGAAATATGACTTTTATTATCACAGCACAGATGCAATCTGATTGGACAGACCGCATGAATATTCAACCGAAGGCCGTAGCAACAACTAAATCTGCTCGCAAACAGCGAAAGGGAAAGGAAAAAAGAGTATATTAAGCATACTTGATATAAACTGTCAAGTTTCCTGAGAAGTACGAGAGCGAGAGGGGTAGGTGGGGAGGCCTTCCTCGAATTTCGCGTTCCCATGCCGAGCCGCTCCCCCCCCCCCCCCGCTCCGGGGCGGTCGGGGGCCCCGGTTGAAAAATGGCTCTCATTTACCGAGCGGACGGCCGGTATCCCAGGGCGCCCGGCCGCGATCGCGTCGCGTTTATTGGGCCCCGTCCGCGCCGCCGGATATTTACGGTGGCGGCGAGTGCCGAGGCAGAGCCTATACCGCCATCCGCCGCCGCTAACCGCTAACCGCCGCGATCCTTCACCGTCAGCCCACAGCCGCTCCTACAACAGCACCAACACCCGGAGACTCGCATACAAAAAGAGCCATGGAGTCCAGCCTGAGGTAATACTCAACGTATTTCAGGAAGGGCCCACTGCAGGCTGCGGTCAAAACTTAATTTAAACGAGAGGGATGGCATGAAACATCAAATGATAAGATCCTCCGGTTACACGCACCGACGGCCCGGGAATTTATGTAAATGGGCCGCCGGTTCACAAACCCCATAAATCTTCGAGCGATCGAGGAGGCCGCTCCATCTTACCGGTAACTGACAATCTGTGGAATGGCAGATGAAAATGTAATTACCCGTCATTTGAAAAAAAAAAAAAAAAAAAAAGAGAGAGAAACTGCCTCCTCCCTCCTCCCTCCTCTTCCCTCCCTCTCTCCTCTCTCTCCCCTCTCTCCCTCTCTCTCTCTCTCTCTCTCCTCCCTCTCTCTCTCTCTCTCTCCCCCTCTCTCTCTCTCTCTCTCTCTCTCTCTCTCTCTCTCTCTCTCTCTCTCTCTCTCTCACGGCGCGGTGGACGTGACCTTTCGCGCGTCGGCGTGTCCGGCGGCTCTCATCCCGCCCGTGTCCCCCCCCCGGCACGACTTTGAATAAAACATCGGGGGGGGGATCTATCGACCGGCTGCCCCTCGTTAAAATTCTAATAACGGCGGCTGGCTTTGTCGCGGGGTCACGCCCGTCTCTCTCTCTCTCGTTAGATCTGCCGGTTCGGCCGGGCCGGTCGGCGACGCTGATCCTCCGCCGGGCCCCCGGGGGGGGGTGGTCTGCCGTCCTCGTGGCTTTTACTCTGTCTGGTTTACCGGAAACACGTCCGCCTGTAACTCTCGTGGCCTTTTAATGGAGTCCAGAGAGCCACTTAGTGCGGTCCGGAGCGCTGCATTCGCTCTGTCCCCCCGATAGCCCCGCCCCCCTCTTTAGTCACATGGGGTCAGGCTCGCAACGGACAGGCTTCGCCCGGGGACCGAAACGACGCCCCCCCCAAAGCAAAGAGCCTCTGCGATGAAAAATAATCGTTTTACCGAACAGCGATATTACACGCGGAAAACACAACCGAGGAAAACACACGCTGTGATATTACGCCTATCTTCCCCCATTCAGATGTCAAATGTGATTTTTACACACATATTTTTAAAGAGAAACTTGTTTTCTGTTCATTCTTCCACATCGTGGCTTTTGACAGCTGAATGAAAGAAACGTTCTGTAAGAAACACAGAAATTTCCTTTCCGTTTTTTTCTAAACGGAGGCTGGGCTTGTTTTTCATTTGTTTTTGTTTTTTTCGCTGCTCTGAGGCTAATCCTGGATGCAGTTGACCGCCACACTCGAGGAAAATGGCGACAGGTGCTCCTGACAGTCTGACAAAAGATTGGGCGAGATAAGGTCAGCACGCATCGACGCCGTTGGAAAGAGCAGGTCGGACGGCACATGTAAATGACTCAGGGGGGAGCCTCCGCCCTCTTTGTCGACCCCAGGATCACCGAGGGAAAAGGCAGTGGAAAGGATACCCACCCAAACACGGGATGCTACGCAAACACACAGGCTGACGTACATTCACCGAACAACGCATCAATGAAATCTGACACGGAGCCTCCATTTTGGATCTGCCTCTCACAGTTTCCCATCTCGTCAGGGCATCCGCCGCGCTACCTGGCCGGTGCTGACAGTCCCATATCAGTATTCACGTCCCAGTGGTGGCGACCGCTTGAGCACATCTTCCTCTTCCCGGTCAGAGAATGATGGATGAGACACCGAACTGATCCATGCAAAGAACATCTAACACCCCCCCCCCCCCCTCAAAGGGGAACAAAGACGGTATTTACTCCCGCTGTCTCCCTCTGCTTGTATTTCTTAGAAATCCATTAGTTTTTTTGATGTTCCAGTTTCTACAAGGCCATCGCTGGCATAAACGTAGCATTGTGAATCCTGCTAGCGTCATCGCGCTCCGCGCATTTCAAACGCATTTCAAAAGAATGCATAATGGCGAGGACAGGCCGTTCGGTTCGTCTGCTGGGGAACGCGTCGGGAGGGGAGCGGCCCTTTCAGACCCAGGTCCGCTGTTCCGCCCGCGTCAGTCCGCCGCTGTCTACCTCACGGGGGTCGTTTAAAGTCGATACCCCGCTGCAGCTTGAAAAGAATAAGAAGGCCTTTTGCCAGGAGAACATAGTCAGATGGTTTGTGCGTCTCTTCGGGCTGCTGTGAGCGCTCCTCTTTTCCCCCCCACAGCCTGGGAAGACTTCAGCACTTCGGACAGCGGCGGCCCCAGCTGCAGGCAGCACAGCTGAGGCACAGCTAAGGTCCCGGAAACACAGCTAAGGCTGACCCCTTGCCAGAAGCACAGCTAAGGCGACCCTACAAGAAGCACAGCTAAGGCTGACCCTCCCAGAAGCACAGCTGAGGCAGATCCATAGACAACCCAGCTGTGGCTGACCCTCCCAGAAGCACAGCTGAGGCAGATCCATAGACAACCCAGACGCACATGGGCAGACTCCCTCAGTCTGTGACATAGCTGGCATCCGTGGACCCGTCGGACAAATTGCGAGCATCGTCGCTGATTTGGCGCCGATTTCCCGCCTCGCCCAGCCAAAGGCTTCGCTGGGGGGGGGGAGTCGTGAACCCCAATCCCACAGCCCCCACGGACCGCGGGACAACTTCAACTTTTCTCTTGAAATCGCAACGAAGCAAACGGCCGCCATTACAAGATGGCTCCAGCTACGAGCTAAAACGACGACACGCCGTTTGCGCGCAGCGCCAGACCAGATACCGCACCACAGAAGCTACCAGCCTCCCTTCTCAGGGGCGAACCCCAGCGCATATAGATGCCTGGTGACATTTAGATACCAGAGAGGTGTCGAAGCAGAGGTGACGGTGACGCTGTTCCCAGTGGGGGGGGGGGGCACTGGGGCGGGAAATCTGCCGGGTGAAGAGAAGGGGGAGGGGATGTATCCTTGAAGACCAGCTCTCCCCCCTTATTGGCTGGAATCTGTTCTTGCCTTATATGGGACAGAGCTTGTCTGGAAGGTAGAAGAAAGAGATGAGGTGTATGTTACCATGGAAACAGGGGGTGGGGTTCCAGGTAGAGGCTGTCGGGAGGGGGGGGTGCGGACGGTAGCAGGAAGGGGGGTCATTAGGTACGGGGGTCTAAGACAGGAACGTTTCCGTCCCGGTTCAACGCACACGTCTTGCGAGACAGAGTCGCGCTCACACATCACAACCCTGAAGTTCTGTCTCGAAACGGCGCGTCTCGAAAACGGGAGGGGAGCGTCGCGCGGGGAACGCTCGGCCTGAACGAGCGCTACGGAGCTCCCGCGCTCCCCCCCCCCCCGCACCAACACGTCGCAGCTGCTGCCCAGAACACCGCCGGGTAAAACATAAACACCGAGAGCACCCTGCTCTGCCTACTCAACACGACATGATGGTTTCTGTCGGATGTAACATTATTTTTTTTTTAATCCCACACTTAAAGCACATCTGCTGTGTGTTTGTCTCAGTCCTGGGTGAGCGCAGGTAGCGGAACAGATGGCTGCTGGTTATGAGCATACGGTGGGGCCTGGGAGTGTTGCTCCAGCCAGTACAGAGCCTGGTACCGTACCAGCACGGTCTGGGTCTGGGTCTGAGTGGGTTTGCCGTTCCTGGTTCTGGCAAAGTGGATCGGACCCTGGGATTCTGTCAGATCCAAAATGGCCGCTGGTCTGTGCAACTGCAGGCAGCCAGTCCGGTTCTGTACTCTAGTGGTCTCAACTGAGGTTGTGAGTTTGACTGTGTGCCTAGGTCTGTATGCGTGTGAGTGCGCATCTATCTGTCTCTGTATGTAACGAAGTATACACGTGTGTGTGTGTGTGTCTGTCTGGGAGTGTGTGCATGTGTGTGTGTGTGTGTGTGCATGTGTGAGCCGTGTCTGTCTCTCTGTGTCTCAGAGCATACGTGTGTGTCTGCGCATGTGTGAGAGCGAGAGGGAGAGTGTGTGTGTGTGTGTGTGTGTGTGTGTGTGTCTGCCTGTGTGTGCGCGTGTGGCCTTCTCATCTCCTTGAAAGGCCGTGACACACACAGCGATCAGAGGGCCGAGCACACCACTGACACGTCTCCACACCGCAGTGTTTGAGTACAGAGCTGCCTACAGAGAGAGAGAGAGAGAGAGGGGGAGACAGAGAGAGAGAGAGGGAGAGAGGGAGAGACAGAGAGAGAGAGACAGAGAGGGGGAGACAGAGAGAGAGAGAGAGGGAGAGACAAAGAGACAGACAGAGAGGGGGAGAGAAACGGAGAGAGAGGGAGAAAGAGGGACAGACAGAGAGGGAGAGAGAGAGAGAGTCAGACAGAGAGGGGGAGAGAGGTGGGGGAGAGAGACGGAGAGAGAGAGAGAGAGAGAGGAGGGAATGAAGGAAGGGGAACGAGGGGCAGAATCCTCCACAGGTGAAGCTGAACGAGCAGCAGGAGGTAACAGCGGTAATAGCCGTATGTAAACACAAGCCCCGGCCGTGTCTTTAAGTGGAGAGGGGTGAATACCACTCAGCACTATCCATCCCACAATCCCCTTCACCTCTCCACAAAAAAATCTGACCACTGGCAGCACTCCCAACCGATAGTTTCCCTCAGTCCAGTCACCTGACCACATTCACCTACACCACACAGTCCAAACACACATTGTGGGACTGATGGCCAATGAAAGTAATGTCATGAGTCATTTTAATTACTACACCAAAATACATTTAATACAAAACTCAGCAGTGTGTATCTGTAACGACTATATCCCCGTATCTTAAGAATATACCACATATGTGGTTGACTTAAACAATTACGTACAGAATCTCAGTAACCTTAATTACTGCTACCCCCTACCACAGTAAGCCGTCATTTTAGACGATTCATACAGTTGGAATGTCATAGGAAACGGTAAAGAATAGGGCAATTGAAGGTTTTTGATCCAACCAAATCATTATTTTCACACGAGTCTCTCGTAATTATTGCCGTTAACGAACAGTCTTTTGAATATGTTTGAAAAGGATGATAAGCAACTGCCTCTTTTAAATGGTGCACGAGCGCTGAACAATTTGCGCCGTCGCTAATCTCCGCTAGAAGACGAGACTAGCGCACAGCAACGCACTCCGGGCTCACATAAAAGCGGTGAAAGGGTTCTTCAGCAGAAAATTGGAGCGGTATGAATCACCGGCAAGTCATTCAAAATTAATTAGGAACCCAGATCTGCAGCGCAGATGAGGAAGCGCGCTGGGTTATAATTGTGTTTCTGTGCTCTTCCGACCGGGAATGAAGTCGCGAGAGGAAGACAGCCGCGACAAAATCGTGTCCTCTCTCGGCTGTAAACAGAACCAGAACCGCCGGTGGGTCCAGCTGAATTCGTCTACTAAAGGCGTAGCAATGGGAACACTGCGCGGCGGGAGGGGCCTTGCCATGCAGTCTTTTGGACAGGTCCCAGGTCCTGACTCTCCGTGCATGGCCGTTAAAGGCGGCGGTGGAGCTTTTTCGAAAGGGCTGGGGGCTTTCTTCGTGACAGACTAAAATCCTATTTTAAACGGGAGGAATATGAATCAGAAGTCCGAGTCTCCCCTGGATTAATATCCCCGAAACGGTGGGCTGTTCTGAATGCAAATAACAGATCTCCCCCGCGCGAACAAAACAAACACATTAACGCAGCTGATTAGATCATGTTGACACGGACCTCAAACACTACACAAACCGAAGCAGGGACGGCACATTCGCAGCAGATGTCAGGCACTCCTATTTGGAAAGAACAGAAGGTAATATTAGCACGGTTAAATCGCGGCGCGGCCATTTGTATGCGTTAACACGTCGGAATAATAAACAGCTACAAGGCGGACAGATAAAAAAACAGTTCAGTCTGCGCTTATAAGAAAAAACACCTTATATTGCGGTGCAAAGAAAAATATGGTGAAGAGTACACGAAAACTAGCTTAGTTTATTTAATTGTGCTTACTTTAGCGTTTAATTACCTATAGCATGACCAATCGGTACGGAGTAGGCCCATTCAACTAATTAGCTCATCAATTGCTAGATTGTGGATCCGGGAAAATAAACAGACGCATGTTGCGTATTGTATTAGGAGGGTATTGTATTTATATTTACATCATATCCAGGAACAAACTCTGAGTATAAAACAATATACAATCTTAACCAGTTTTATTTATGAAGATCTCCTGTCAGTACCGTATTCGTCTCTACACTATGTTGTAACCCTCGTGCACATCCTTTGCAACACCAAGGTACACACACACACACACGCACACTTTTGTCGACGTACTCGAAGCCCAAAGCTTTTTCTCCCATTCCATCTGAAATGATTTTATATGAACTACTTGAAGGCAAACCTACCACATTAGATGCAATCAAGCGAAGTGAACCGAACGCTAATGTCTCGGTCTTAAGCAAACCGGCAGGCTTGTTAATCTTGCAGAAGAATAACGAAAAAAATTATTCAGAATAATGAATAAAAATCAAACGACCTATTTTACCTGATTGGCTGGCACTGATGATATCCAGATTATTTTACATGATATCAATATATCACATCACACATTCCATTTTGTGGGTAGGCATTGCTTTACTGCTGTGGTAAATTAACAACAGGTTTACATTTGTTATATCGAATGGTATTTAACCGTAATGAGGAAAAATCGTCTTTCTGCGAGACCTCGTAGCGCAGGGAAGGAGGGGGTGACGCGCAATTTTTAAAGACCGAAATATTTTCTTTAGCACATTTTTAATATGCTCCTTAATGTGTGTCTGGTGTCTTTACAGTCGGGCAATGCGGCGCATTTTAAACGGATTCCAGAGCCAGCTGGAAGGACTTGCACATTTTTAATATGCTCTGTAAGGCATGTCTGATTTCTGTGCGACTGGTCACGTGATGCATTTAAAATGAAATCTAGAGCCAGACAGAACCTCTGATCAGCGAGCGCTTATCAAACGCGCCGAGATTCCACTCTTCTTGCTTTTGTGGAAAGCTGATTTAGAGATGGGCCTGTGCTCCAAAACCCAGACCTGCCCCCACCCCTCCCCCCCGTCTGCAGCCCCCCCCCCCTCCTCTCTCTCACCCAACTCCTCTTACTTCTTCTTTTCTTCATTTCTTTTCTTTTTTCCCCACTGCTGACATCTTGCCCCCTCTCTTCGCTTCTCTTCCTTGTTCATTTTCTTTCTCTCACACTTGCTCTGTCTTTTTGTCTGACACTCTCTCTCTCTCTTTTTCTCTCTATCCAAGCCAAGGTGTCAGCTGCCTGTCTCAAACACTGGAATCACTTCTTGCCGCAGTTGTGCCACCTCGGCATCGTCAAGGACAAGACTCACGGCGGTCCTCCTGAGGTCACTCTCAACTCGAGCACCTTGATTACACCCTCCCCAAATCAGCAAGCAATTGTGACATCAGCGCCATCGCCACGGTGACCCTGTGATTGACAGGACTGCCCGAATGACCCAAGGGCTGTACTGAAGTACAAAATGGAACCAAAAACGCCCAAGCTCTGACTTCACAAACTCGTTACGTCGAATGCGCTTACGTCCATTAAAAGGCACAAACTGTTTGGTTTCTTCTACGAGAAATTACAAACCAGGTAAAGGATTCAAAGTTGAAGCCCAAGACTGAATCTTTATTCTTTTGGCTGTGATTACGTACAGATGTTAAATACTATAATTAGAATGTTACTTGTGAGTAATGTGTGTTTTTTTGGAACACCAAATCTGAATTATTATCATCATTATTACTATTAGTAAGAACAACAGCAGCAGTAATTATAATAATAATAAACCCAAGCACCACCTCTTTCTCTTGTCCGACACCAACATAACGGCGGTGCCAGTAGTGGGCGTGGCCCTCGTGTGGGTCACCTTCTGCTTCGTGATGAGAGAACCAGTGCTTTATTATCTCCCGCCTGGAAGGTGCCCTTTACATGGTGCTTGATGGAGCCAGTAATAAAGTGACACGGCAGAGAGCGCGCAACCCAGGTGAAATTCAAATGGTGTAAACCCCCCCCCCCCCTCCGATGAGCTGAGCGCCACTTCACAGCCAGGAGGCCGAAGGTAGCCGCCGCGTTCCTCTTAACTTGCCCGGGGGGGGGGGGGGGGGGCGGAGAGGTCAATTAGAGCCAAGATGGAGGCAATTTCCACTCTGCCACTTGACCTCTAAATCCCACATCCCAATTTCGCTCCTCGGCGTCGCAATAGAGCGCGGCCCGGCTCCACGTTAACCCCGGAGGGTAACCGCGGGCGCTCGAAACCCAGCCGACACGGGGCTTTCAGCGACAGACAGAGAGCTGAGCGGTGCGGTCCGCTAGCAGTATGAACCAGAAGTCTGCGTCTCCCCCAGGTTAATGTATACTGAGCGGTGCGGTCTGCTAGCAGTATGAACCAGAAGTCTGCGTCTCCCCCAGGTTAATGTATACTGAGCGGTGCAGTCCGCTAGCAGTACGAACCAGAAGTCTGCGTCTCCCCCAGGTTAATGTATACTGAGCGGTGCAGTCCGCTAGCAGTATGAACCAGAAGTCTGCGTCTCCCCCAGGTTAATGTATACTGAGCGGTGCAGTACCGCTAGCAGTATGAACCAGAAGTCTGCGTCTCCCCCAGGTTAATGTATACTGAGCGGTGCAGTACCGCTAGCAGCATGAACCAGAAGTCTGCGTCTCCCCCAGATTAATATAAATACTGAACGGTGCAGTACCGCTAGCAGCATGAACCAGAAGTCTGCGTCTCCCCCAGGTTAATGTATACTGAGCGGTGCAGTCCGCTAGCAGCATGAACCAGAAGTCTGCGTCTCCCCCAGGTTAATGTATACTGAGCGGTGCAGTACCGCTAGCAGTATGAACCAGAAGTCTGCGTCTCCCCCAGGTTAATGTATACTGAGCGGTGCAGTACCGCTAGCAGTATGAACCAGAAGTCTGCGTCTGCCCCAGGTTAATGTATACTGAGCGGTGCAGTCTGCTAGCAGTATGAACCAGAAGTCTGCATCTCCCCCAGGTTAATGTATACTGAGCGGTGCAGTCTGCTAGCAGTATGAACCAGAAGTCTGCGTCTCCCCCAGGTTAATGTATACTGAGCGGTGCAGTACCGCTAGCAGTATGAACCAGAAGTCTGCGTCTCCCCCAGGTTAATGTATACTGAGCGGTGCAGTCTGCTAGCAGTATGAACCAGAAGTCTGCGTCTCCCCCAGGTTAATGTATACTGAGCGGTGCAGTACCGCTAGCAGTATGAACCAGAAGTCTGCGTCTGCCCCAGGTTAATGTATACTGAGTGGTGCAAACTGTTAGCAGCGACGACGTGTTCTGCAATGATATGGAAGGTGTGCGTGTGTGTGTATAATGTATGTGTGTATGTGTTGTCCATGTATGTGCATAGTGTATGTGTGTATGCATGAGTGTGTATATTGTGCATGTACAGTATGTATAGTGTATGTGTTTTGTGTGTATGTGTACAGTGTATGGGTGCATGTATGCATGTGGACTTGGTGTATAGTGTCTGTATGTATAGTGTATGTGTGTAGTGTATGCGTGTAGTGTGTGTGTACAGTGGATGTACAGTGTGTGTGATCGGGGCTCTCTCACCTCCCCCGAAGTCCTTCTCCTCCTCCTCGATGCTGCTCTTGATGCTGTCGTACTCCTCGTCGATGTTCTGGTTCCCGCGGATCTGGCTGAGCACCCGCCGGGCCTTCTGGGTGAGGCCCCTCTGGATGAGCCAGCGCGGGCTCTCCGGCAGGAAGAGGAAGCCCACGAACTGCAGGGCCGCCGGCACCACCGACAGGCCCAGCATGTACCTGAGGCGGGGAGGACCGGGACTCAACCTCCGCAAGCCCTTCACGGACACGCCCAGCTGCACTTCTGCACTTTCACAAAACTTTTACCACCAACCCATTACAGTTAGACATAAAAGGAAGCCATAGAACAATTAAAAAAAAAAAAAAACAATTAAAAGACCTTAATTGTTAAATAGATGAAAACAATTAAAAAACGTAAAAACCGAAACCGCCAAAGCCATTTCTTATCGGACCACACCGAACAGATATAATTCCGTTTCAAACTCGGCAGAGAGAAAGAGAAAGAGGGAGGGGGAGGGGGCAGAGAGAAAGACAGAAACGAACTTCCGAAGATGAACAAACGTTATCGAACCGCCTTTCACACCGACCACGTCCCCACATTCGCTATGTTCAAGGGGCCCTACGTTCCCTGTGCTCAGGAGAACCACATTTACTGCGCTCAGGAGACGAACATCCGCTGTGCTCAGACGGGCCATGTCCGCTGCGCTCAGGGACCTCCCATTTGCTGCGGTCACACCGCGTTCCTCCTTCGGTAAAGGTCCCGCCTCCTCTGGGGCTGGGGCCGCAGGGACTGAATCGCCCAATCGGACGCCTCGCCTCCCGCCGTCGCCGCCGTCTCCGAATCCAGAGGGGCCAGTGGAAAGGTAATTATCGCCTTCGACTGGCTCCGTCCCAAATTCTCAGGTCCCCGCAGAGACGGTTCACGCCCTGCAGGCTAAAGCAGCGGTTTCCAACACCCTGTTCCTGGGGATCTACCATCCTGTAGGTTTTCACTCCACTCCGAACAAAGCAACACGTCACTCAACAGCCAGAGATGCTAAGTAGTCGAGTCATGTGTCTCAAATTAGGGTTGGAGTGAAAACCTACAGGACTGTACACCTCCCGGAACGGGGTTGGCTAACACCAGGCTAAGCGTCCCTTCGTCGAGCGGCTCCTTCAAACAGCGCAGTGCTGGTGGCGTTCGTGTTATTTATTTGTTTAATGACGCCGCCTTTATTTCCCAAAGCGAGGCAGATGTCTGAATAAAAAAAAACACAACACAGTTCCTTGCCGTTAATCTTCGCCGGGACTGCTTTAACGACCGGTTCGCACCTCGGCCTGAACGTCTGCATCCGCTCACGCTCCAGGCGCCTTTAGCTAGACCCCTCCTTACTGACGAATCGGCTCGGTGTCCAGCAAGCGAAGATCATTCGCAGAGAGAGAGGCGCGGGCAGCCGCGGGTGGCCGCCGTTTGTGCTCGAAAGCCTTCCGCGCTCCTGCTGATGGATCGGCACCTTATTTACCTCCAATCAGGTGTGCGAACGATGACAGAGGGGAAGCAGGCAACATCAACCCCTCGAGATGTGACATCACAAATATGTGATTTAGAATGATCTTAACTGAACATTCTAATGCTGATGTCACAATCACTACTGGTGATTGAAAGCAATGGAGTTCTAGAACACTTAGAATTCTGAAAGAACATTCCAAAACGCCTATTCTTCGAAGGGTTAAAAGCCCATTCAGTAATTTTCAGTTGCTAATCAACAGAAATTACGTGGATGGCAACTAAGTGCCTTGCTCCTAGTTTTTAACGTCTGGCACAGGCGTCTTGGTAACCTGGGAAACGACTTCACTTAGCCTTCTGAGCCTTTGTTACTGTTGCAGTTCACATAAGGCCACTGTGGCCATTTAAATGGCATCTCAGGTAGTTTGGTACGGTAATTATTCTGAAAAACGTTTGCTAACTATTGCTTTCACAATCTTACCTGAGGAGTGAGTGAGTTCATTTCCATGGTGATGAGCCAGCCAAGGGCTAGAAAAACTCTCAGATAGCAAAAACAAAGAAGAAGAACGAAACGTGGAAGACGAACAAGGGAGTGGTGTCAGTCCGACACTTTTTTTAAATACCCGTTTTTCCTTTTCAAGAGGATACTGACATTTACCCCCGAATCCTTCCTCGCTCACCTCCAGCCGCCGCGGCGCACGTAGCAGAAGGCGCCGTCCACCAGGCTGGCGACGAACTGGCCGCCCGTGATGAAGAGCGTGTTGAGGGTCACCAGCCGGCCCCTCAGCTGGGGGGGCGAGGATTCGGCGATGTACACCGGGACCGTCATGGAGGCGATGCCTGGATGGAGGGAGGGAGGGAGGGAGGGAGGGAGGGAGGGAACGCGCGGGGCTCTAAATCACGCTCGGACCAGAAGGCGAGAGAAGGCTACGTTACACCGCGTTCACCTAGCGTGTAGCGTTGTAGCATCAGATACGCTACCTTCATTTATCCAAGCCACTTGAATGAGCAGCATCTAGCATGTAGCATTGTAGCATCAGATACATTACCTTCACTTATCCAGAACCACTTGTATGAGCAACATTGCTAGACCTGGCTAACCCTCCCCAGGTTATGCAAAAATCATTAAAGCACTAACGTAAGCTAGCTATGCTAAACTAGAACCATAATGCAATTCATGAGTGCATAACCTGAATTACAGATCAAGATCAGAGATACAGGCTAATAAATAAGCTTGACTGGCGTTTCACAGACTGAACACATGGTCCTGAATTAAAGCCAACAGTGTGTGCTTGAGAGAGAGTGTGTGTGTGTGTTTATCAATATGTCTACGTGTGTCTGTGTTTGCCTCAGTATCCTGGCCAAATTTCCACCATAATGGGCTCTACACGTCTGGTCACCTGACCATCACCCTTACGCGTGATTGGCTACGCAATCCCTTGCATTCCCAGCCCCGGCGTTTGTACCCGCCCAGGTCGTCACGGCGAAAGAGAACCCGGATCTCCTCAAACAAAGGAAAAGTAAACACGGTCGCAGATAGCGCTCTTCCCGAAGTCTGAGAAGAACACCCTCGCTGACGGGCGTCTCCAGCAGGGGGGGGGCGGGGGCGACCGGAATGTTCCAGCACAGTCGTACAGCGCTAATGACAACTGCCAGATTACAGCCATTAAACGTACTGGATTATTATTATACCAGGGAGGGGAAATGCCTTCCCGATAATACAAGTAACATTTAAGTAATTATACAACCCTAATTACCCCTAATTACCCCGCTACCGGGCGATGCATTGTGGGTAGAAGACCGGATAATTGACTAAGGGTACAATTACTCATTAAACAGCACGGCTGCTTCACAATGCCCTATTAACATTTCAGCGATTCCAACGTCTGCTGCCAACGTTTTTTTTTATTTTATTTTCTTTTTTTAAAATGAGGAAATGTGTTCATGCGAAAATAAAACGGGAGGGAAAAGGACGCTCGCACACAAATCGAGGCTTACAAAACCTGCCTTACAAGCGCGACTCGGTGCAATTCGTGGACGGCCATCAATAAAAGAGTCAAACGAAAGACGGTTTGACGGACGCACGCGTTAAACCATTAAACTGTTGCGGCGAGGGAAAAGCCTGATTTATGTGCAGCGAAGAGAAAGAAGAAGAAGAAGAAGCGATTTGACGACAGGCCTTCGATCTCTTTCTCAGAGCAGAACCGACGCGTTCGGTAGTTTCAGCCTGTCGACGGCATTTTGGTCGCGGCTGGACCGGGGATAGAGAACAGGGCGTGAGAAGGCAGAGAGAGACACACGGGCACCACGCGTGAAACAGGACAAACGCTGCCGAAGAAAAACTTTATTTAAAAAAACACGTACCAACGCGGGCAACCCAGTTACCTCGTGTTCAGATTTAAACTTGAGGATGCCAACGTTGGCCCTTTGAAGAGTAGGCTTTTTGGAATGTGTTTTCTAAATTCTCAGTCGGTGTTCTAGAACCCCGTTGCTTTCTGTTACCAGCTGTGATCGTCTAATAGCTTCTAATTCTAATGGACGTTCTAATAACTTATTTGTGATCTTATAGGCCTACCTTAAAGGGTTAAAACACGACTGAGTCGCTTGGTTTGAAATTTCCCGTGCGCTTTTGAGCGAGGCCTGGATTCCGTCGGGGTCGCCTCTCTCGCTCTTCGCCCGACCGACCAATCGAAGGGGCGTACGCGCTCCCGACCGCGGGTCGGTGCGAATTACATTTATTACAGGTCTGAAGATCACAAGCGCATCTTCCGCGCCTCTCACACTGTAAGGGCACCAAGCACTCGGGTCTCCCACGCCTTTAAGCAGAGAGGAAACGCAGTCTGGAGGTTTCTTTTTAACCACGCTCTACCACAGAGGCAGGCAGCCCTGCTCCTGGACCGCCTGGGGTGCTTCGGGTTTTTGCTCCATCTGAACTTGGTTGAAAGAGCTTGACGGATGATTAAGAGTCAGACACTGAATATTCAGAATCTGAATATATCGCCTGAATGGTGAAATGCACCTCGAACAGATGCACACCTGTTCATTAAGCCTAATAATGAACAGTTATGTAGTAACAGATCACAGTACCGCAGCCACGGCTCTGCAGTATGAGTCAGGCTCTCTCAGACATTCTCAGATGCTCAATCAGACGCTCAATCAGATGCTCAATCAGACGCTCTCTCAGACACTCTCAGATGCTTAATCAGATGCTCTCTCAGATGCTCAATCAGACGCTCAATCAGATGCTATCTCAGACACTCTCTCAGATGCTTAATCAAATGCTCTCTCAGATGCTCAATCAGACGCTCAATCAGATGCTATCTCAGATGCTCAATTAGATGCTCTCTCAGACGCTCTCTCAGACACTCTCTCAGACGCTCAATCAGATGCTATCTCAGACACTCTCTCAGATGCTTAATCAAATGCTCTCTCAGATGCTCAATCAGACGCTCAATCAGATGCTATCTCAGATGCTCAATTAGATGCTCTCTCAGACGCTCTCTCAGACACTCTCTCAGACGCTCAATCAGACACTCTCTCAGATGCTCAATTAGATGCTCTCTCAGACGCTCTCTCAGATGCTCAATCAGATGCTCTCGCAGATGCTCGATCAGACGCCCTCCAGATGCTCAATCAGATGCTCTCTCAGATGCACCATCAGACACTCTTTCATCCCATGCCGTCGCCCTGCCCTACACAGTAAAATATCCAGTGTCGATTCAACTCTAACGGAGTACACGTGAGCCCAATGATTTAACGCTGAACACTTTACTGTGCTCTGACGTGGATTCGGTACCTGAGAAATCGCTGCCCTTTTTTTCCGTGACGAACACAAGCCTCCGTCTCCGTGCTTGAGATCCACACTGCTCCATCTCCCAGATTGGACGGATAAAAACGATGATGTCGTACCTGACGCACTCAACGTTTTAATTAGTTATTAATTTGATGGAGAGACTTGCAGAGCCGTTAAGGACAGACAGTGCACTGTCCGTACAATAAGACCTGCAGTAACGAGGTCATGTGCACAGAACAGCCAATTAACACAAGGCGAAGCATCAGTCACACACTGTGCAGATCATAAGGCCTACATCACATAACACCATCACAATAAAGCACACTAAGGCCATTAACACACTGTGCAGATCATAAGGCCTACATCACACAACAACACCATCATAATAAAGTACACAAAGACCATTAACACACTGTGCAGATCATAAGGCCTACATCACACAATAACACCATCATAATAAAGTACACAAAGACCATTAACACACTGTGCAGATCATAAGGCCTACATCACACAATAACACCATCATAATAAAGCACACAAAGACCATCAACACACTGTGCAGATCATAAGGCCTACATCACACAATAACACCATCATAATAAAGCACACAAAGACCATTAACACACTGTGCAGATCATAAGGCCTACATCACACAATAACACCATCATAATAAAGCACACAAAGACCATCAACACACTGTGCAGATCATAAGGCCTACATCACACAATAACACCATCATAATAAAGCACACAAAGACCATTAACACACTGTGCAGATCATAAGGCCTACATCACACAATAACACCATCATAATAAAGCACACAAAGACCATTAACACACTGTGCAGATCATAAGGCCTACATCACACAATAACACCATCACAATAAAGCACACAAAGACCATTAACACACTGTGCAGACCATAAGGCCTACATCACACAATAACACCGTCATAATACATCACACAAAAGTCCATTGACATGCTCATAACACCTAGGCCTACATCGTATAATAACTGTCCATCATCACAATAAGCCGCAGAAAGACCGTGACCCACTATAAAGACCATTTGGTCCCCACAATGCGGCCACTTCCACCCACGAAGGACTATCAGTCTCCATATCCGCACACAGACGCGGAGAGAAGGGGGTTCCGCACAGCGACACAGGCCGCACGCCGAACCTTCTCGTTCCTCACACCATGTCAGACCCCCCCCATATTTAAGCTCAGGGTCAGTTCTGAGGGGACCCGGTCGGTCGGTCGCTGTGAATGCGGGCTCGCTGCACCGCGACCGTGACCCGGCCCGAACGCGCGGCGCGGTTAACCGCGTCGACCGCGACGCGACCGAGCGTCACGCGCTCACCGTTAGCCGCGAACGCAGCGCGCGGCACGAGCTTGCGCAAGATTCAGATTCGCCCCAGCAGCACCCCCATGACCTGCAATATTATTACTATTATTTTTATTATTATTATTATTATTATTATTCCCTGTGACCCTGCCCAGAATAAGCAGGTATACATAACGGGTGAATGGATTATTATTATTACTAGTAGTATTGCTATATCAAATTATTAAAGGCTATAGAAAACTTTGCATAATACGTTCTTCACGCCATAAATGTATTGTGAAAATACATAGACACAGAACCAAAAAATACTATTAAATTATGTTATTCTGCAATAATGAATCCTGAATGAAGCAGTGATAAATCAATTACCGAGACCTGGAAGGCGATTATGAAAGGGTCTTTAAACGTGATTTAAGAGATGACGCCGGAGTCGGAGCCTCCATAACAGCCGGCTCCCCGGCCACAAACGCGTCGTTCCCGTCCGGCTTCAAGATTTGCGGCCGGGGACGGCGAGGACTTTAGCCGAGGATCGATAAACGCGTGGAGGGGGGGGGGGGCGTGGCGCTCCTAACACGCGTTGCCGCATCCAAAGACCGCGGACGGGTCGCCGGTACGGTGGCCGTGCCCCCGGACCCCCCCGAAACAAGACCGACGAACGGCGGGACAGAAGACACCGGAACAAATATTTAACAGGGGGTCTCTGTCGGGACAGGAGAGAGACAGGATAAGTATCCAAAAAGCCATATGTGATTCATGGCTTACTATATATTTTTTTTCCCCCACGGAAATCTTGTTCAGTGCAGCTTCAATGCACCCGCTGATCCGCGACATTCTATTTCGTACTGAAATAGACCAATAGCTCAGACTACCAATTTGTAAAAATGGCTTTTGGTTGTTGTGTAAAAAATGATCTGGGATTTTTGTGAATGACGGTTGAAATGATAAGAGGTTTGCCCAGACAGGCGATGATCATTTCATAAACGCTCGAGTGGCGGTGCATTCTCCAGCATCGCCCTGCCGTCGCCGCTGAGAGCAGGGAGGGGCTCGCTGACACAGTACCTGCCCCCCGCCTGACCGCTACACCTGAGAGACTGCATTACACAGCGCTGCAACACTACACACACACACAGGCTCACACACACACACACACACCAACACACACACACACACACACACACACACACTCGCACATACACTCACACACACCAACACACACACACACACCAACACACACACTCACACACCAACACACACACACTCACACACACAACACACACACACACACACACACACACACACCACACACACACACCACACACCACACCACACACACCACACACACCGCACATACACTCACACACACCAACACACACACACACACCAACACACACACTCACACACCAACACACACACACTCACACACACAC
Organism: Anguilla rostrata; assembly: GCF_018555375.3. Lineage (NCBI taxonomy): Eukaryota > Metazoa > Chordata > Actinopteri > Anguilliformes > Anguillidae > Anguilla > Anguilla rostrata. Next base: position 5,260,658 of record NC_057951.1, on the reverse strand, counting down.
ACACTAACACACACTCTCACACGCTCGCACATACACGCACGCACACACACACAGACACACAAACTCACACACCAACACACACATACACGCTCACACACCAACACACACACTCACACACCAACACACACACACAGCTGCACGCACACACACACGCTCACACACCAACACACACACACACGTATGCATGCTCGCACACACCAACACACACACACACGTACGCATGCTCACACACACCAACACACACACACACGTACGCATGCTCGCACACACACATACACACACACACGCACACACACACCAACACACACACACACGCTCACACACCAACACACACACACACACGCACACACACTAACACACACTCTCACACACTCGCACATACACGCACGCACACCAACACACACACGCATGCACACACACACACACACGCATGCTCCCACACACACCAACACACGCGCACACACACCAACACACACACACACTCACACACTCTCTCACAAACACACACACACACACACACTCACACACACGCACACACACTCACACATACACAGAGGTGCAGGCATGCAAGCACAGACACACACACACACACAGCTGACAGAACTGTGTTCACGCACACTTCCAGACAGGAGCATGAATAATATGAATAAATAATCTGATTATCTCTCATTAGTCTTTTTTTTGGCCTGGAAATTGGATTTTTCTCCGATGCCTGTAAGCGAACGGTCGTTAGCAGACTGCGCAACTGATCAGTGATCCTTCAGCACAAATAGTTTTTAAAAATCTGCCTCTCTCTTGGCACATAACAAAATGGCAAAACGCGTTAACATTTAATTTCCTGTACTGTACGACTCTGCCTTATGAAAAGATGCTCTTGAGGAGGGCATACTTGTAGCAGCAGGATCGATCAGAGCCTTTTGCTGAGTCGGCAGCTCGGTGTGGTATAATGGTTAGGGAACTGGAGTACAAGTGAAAAATTGTCGGTTTGATTCTCTGCAGACCTGGGTCAAATATGTATCCGTTTTGAATTTTAATACTTTTCTATTCTCTATTGATCTTGCCTGGTGCAACTGAGCCTACCAATATGACCAAAAGGCGGGGTTTGCACTTTTTGAGGGTGTTTCTTTGGTTCCAATACACCAGACAAGATCAGTAAAGCGTGGAAAAGTATTTGAATCCAAAACAAAATACGTATTTGACCCAGATCTGATTCTCAGTTAGGGTGCGCCCATAAGGTTCTGTGATACACCACATATAAACTATGTGGACACCTGACATCCAACATCTCACCCAAAATGACGGGCATTAATATGGAGATGGTCCACCCTTTGCTGCTATAACTGCACTCTTCTGGGGAGGCTTTAAACTAGATGTTGGAGCACTGCTGCAGGGATTTGCTTCCATTCAGCCAGAAGAGCATTAGTGAGGTTGGGTACTTATTGGGCAATTAGGCCTGGCTCGCAGTTGGCTTTCCAATTGATTTCAAAGGTGTTGGACAGGGTTGAGGTCAGGGCTCTGTGGAGGCCAGTCAAGTCCAGATACTTTTGGTCATACAGTGCATTTATAGATGCATTCCTGCTCTTTCCAGTTCAGGGGGTTATTTCACAAAGCAGAATGAGCTGAATGTCTGGGCTGAGTAAAACCTGGAACAGCTCTTTTTTTACTTCAGTCCATGTTCCAGTTTGGGGAGGGTTCCGGGTTTTACTCAGTGCAGTTATTCAGTTAGCTCAGTAAACCTGCGTTGGGAAACGGGGCCCTGGTTGGTCAGCACAGCTCTTTACGTTAGCATGAAAGCAGGGAATTTTACCGGCAAAATTTTACATGGCCACACCCACATTATTCCAACAACTGTCAATCATCATTTCTTTCAGGAAGCTGATGTGAAGCACTGGTGGCGAGACTCAGATGGTTTTAGGGTCTCATCCTGGAGCATGGCTTGCGTTTCTGAGAGCTCGAGAAAGGTACTTAACGGTACCTAATTTTTCAAGTCAATATCAAGCCACAAATAAGTGAGCTGAGCAACATTATATTGAAACAACAATGTAAGTTTCTCTTGATAAGGCGAAATGACAGTGAGAAATGTTTTCAGTGTACCTAGTCAGCATTGATTTGTTTGTAGTCAGTCATAAATTGTTTGTTCTCAAAACAATTACATACAAATTGTGTGACTACACTGACGAGGGTAATTGATTATGTATGTATGTAAAATGCTCATTTCCTTTGAAACCACGTCCGCGTGTCGGTTCATTTACCTCTTGAAATTATGGCTGTCTTCAACGGCGAGTGTAAGGATGACATCAGGTAAAGATGTTCCACGCACAAGCCCCGGTTTTGCGTCATTAACCACATCAACTATAAGACCAGCCTCACAGCCAATCGTAGCCGGGGTGCGCGTTGTATGCGAAGAGAAAAACAATTTGCAGTTTCTCTTTTCTATATTTACATAGCCTTGGCTTTTGAGACAAACAGTACACGTCAAACGGACCGTATAGAAGATATCTTCAGTGCTGACCTGAAGTAGGCTGCACACGTTTAACCCAGTCTTCACAGTGACGTCTTTGCTCACGTAGACTCCCCGTAAACAAGCCGTTACGAACGAGTGCCAGGTGGCAACATAAAAAGTAAAAAATTGCATTAAATGAAAATAACTTACCTAATCCTAGACCAACTATAATGCGTCCGACTAGAAGGGCCTCCTTATTCGGGGCAGTGCTCATCACCACTCCGCCGGTGGAGAAGATGAAGCTAGCGAGCAGAATGCACACCCTGCGCCCGAAAATCCCGTTAAGAAACCCGCCAGCCAGGGCGGAGAGCGCCGCGGCGCCCACAGTACTGGAGACCAACAGCTCCTGCCAAAGAGCGCTCAGGTTCATCTCCCTCTTAAGCAGCAGCATCGCTCCCGACACCACTCCGGTGTCGTAACCGAACAGAAAGCCGCCGAGCGCGGAGAACGCCGCCAGGACATAAACGAAGGCGGGCGTGACATCCTGCTGGAACTGCTTGCGCGCCGCTCGCTCCAAGTCCCCGGCGGAGGTAGAGGCGGCGGCGGGTCCCTGGCTGTTGATGCTCGCATTTGAGGGAGCTTTGATGAGACTCCGTTCTCCGTCATCTCTTACTTTCTTCCTCCTCTCGCCCATCAGATTGCTCATACTCCGAAGGGTATAATCATTATCGCTGGATTTACGGGACATAAGGAAAAAACAAACACAAAAAATATTTTGCAACAGACTTTGTATAGGCTATATAAAGAATGGGAAGTATTTATGTAAAATTTAAAAATTCCGCGAACACCAAGAGTTCGAACGGCAACAGACGTTTTCCAGAGTCCAGGTGCAATGATTGATACGATATTTATTTACAGAATCGCCGAACTAAGTTGAGTTTACACTTCTGTGCGTTCCCACTTGTCCGCACGAGCGAGATGACTGGCGATGGAGACCAACGCGCTTGTAGAAGCAAAGGTAAAATTTAGGAGGAGTCTTGACGTGAGAGATGGTGTGTGTGTGTGTGTGTGACGTAAATACGTCTCAAGCGCCTGCTTTTCTGGCAGTTATCATATTCAAGAATTCAACATGGTTCTGAGTATCGCCCATTTTCGGGCTGTGTCGTGTCTTTCCGCAATTCATGTAGGCTAACTACGGAATTATTAGGTATAGTCCATTTTGACAATACGCAATAAATGAATAAATAATGATTGACATAAAATCAGCCAATAGCCTACGTATGCAAATTATGGTAGGCTTACACACATATATTTTGCATTCACATTTTCAAACAGACCGAGGTTAAATTCGTAAACGAATCCAAATATTTATTTTATTTATTTTGTTAAATTGTGAATTTAGTATACAAGCATTAAATAGTTAGTCGTTTGTTGTTCAAGGGGATGTTCACAAAAAATGTTTAGCCTACTACAACATGTACGCACCCAGAACAAATAAGTAGGGTATAATTGGAGACATAGCCTAATTTTCAAATTTCAGCGTATTGGTTAATGAATAATAAGAAAAGGCAGAAAAGATATATATATATATATCATTATTATTATTATTACTTTATTTTTTTTAAACCACTATTATTTGCAATATGTTCACATAGACAGCAATCAAAGAGCATTTGTGCATAGAGGTAGCAAGTTAATTGAACCAGGGTAACTAGTGTAACCAAATCTGCTTACACTCAGGATTTTTGGATCCGATCTAAAAGGCACCTGCAAAAGGCTTCGGTGTCTGGCTATGGAAGTTATCCAATACTGCCCTCGTGCGTTCAAAAGGACATCTCCGCTATGCTAACGCAATGAATTATCAAGGTGAAGACTGAATATGGAAGGCCAGAGGGTCAAAAATATCCAAGCCAATTCCATCTCTTGATGACAAAAATGTATGAAAAGTTCATATATATCAAGTTACATTAGCTTATTGATATTTTATTAATACGTAACAGTGATCCCACCTGCTTTTGAGCGTGTTCTCCCAACTACTCCTTGGTATTTTATAGAGGGAGGAATGTCTCTCCTGAACTGACGACTGTCCTCCCTTTGCAAACTGTCTGTCAGCAAATGGAAACAACGTTACGTTAGTTGGTTAGTTAAATATTTATTTGTACACTGACAATTACAAAAACATAAGTGTGCAAATACGATACTCCTTAACCATCGCATTTTATCGCCTAAAGAATTGTTGACGGCTAAGTATTAGCTAGCTAATATGGTGGCTAAACTAAGGAGCTCTCTAGCAATTAGCAAGCTACAATTTGCTAGCAAGCAAGCAACTCAGGGGTACCAAATTAATAGAGTTAAACCTTATTTCTCAAAACATACTTGACAACACTAACCGAAGGGAAAACATGTCGACAAATATAGGTCGAATACCTTTACATAAAAACGTTTCTTCGTTATTTCTCACTGTTTACCAAGAGGTGAAGTCGACCGCGTAACATCAATTATGAGATACACGTATTTTTAAGTGCACGTGAACTTCATGTTCCAATTCTGCATTGTTCAAAGCCATTGTGTATGTCCACACAATTCATCTGGCGGAAATCATACGACTCAAAAAGTGGTTCCGTTTATGTTCCTGGCATATTTTCATTCTGCAAATAAATATTCATATGAAAAGTATAAACTCCCTTAAGTAGGCTACGGTTGGCGACTCTGTCCTAGCACACGATGTTGCTAGTTAATCCTTGCAAGACCACTTCCAAAATTTCCCGCTGTGGTTCTCAAACTCGGTCATGGGAACCCCTGTGTATGCCGATTCTAATCCCAGAATTGAACAATCTGTTCATTTTTCACTTTTTTTAAGGTATTATTTCAAACGTGTACATGTTGTATCGAGGATTAAGTGAACATTTTTTGTGAATATCCTCCTGACCAGCAACAAAAAAACGAATAACTATTGAATGCTTGTATACTAAATTCACAGAATGTTACAATAAATATTTGGATTAATTTACAAATTTAACCTAGGTCTGTTTGAAAACTCTTTAGGTCGTATTTACTAAGCTTTCTGTGACGTTTCAGGCGCAGATATGACGCATTCCGCCCCAGAAACATGCGTCATATGTGTCATAGACACATATACGTCTGTGTCAAACAGTCGCACGGGGCTGGAAGCGTGTGAGTCATTGCACGGTTGGCTTCTCACCTTATTGCACATGCGTTTAATGGAGGGTCGCGATAACGGGCGGAGATAGGCTATTGTAAGTGTGTCTGATTACGTAGGCCTATTCCATCGAATTTACAGAAGTTCGGGCAATTAACAAGGTCGATTTTGTGTGAAAGTTCTTCGCCTTTAAAGAGCAGGCCGTAAATCGAGGCGCAAATGCAGAAGGCAGTCCCATTTGCTGATAGCTACAGCCTGTAGATTAGGCTACATAAAAAGAGGTAGGCCTAAACATTTTTTAACAGATCAAATTAAAGACTGGGGTGAATCAATATGCTCCTAAATGGTGAAACTGCGGACCCCTGGCCTCTGAAACTAACCATTTGGTAGATGCGATTCTCAAGGCATTAACTGGCAGCTGATTGAACGGAAATCACGTAAATCTACAGGCACCCTAGTGATTCAGTTTGACACTCCTGATGTGTGCAGTTCTACATGTAGCCAATCACATGCCCCGGATGCACTAGACTGTATTTTTCACTTTGTGCAGAAGAGGAAACCGACTGAACGTTTTCGAAACATGCTGCAGGCCGGTATTCTTAATATCATGAAAAAGTATTCCGATACCTGTCCCCTCTCATATACCATGTTCTAATTAGTTAAATGCTATTATGTTTAAATTGGTTACAAGGACAGCAAAGTTTGTTGAATTCCACCCCCAACGGGACCATTAGTGACATGATAAATAAATTTGTATGACATTTACTACTGATTCAAAGTTAAGAGACATTAATTTGTGCCTTTGTGAAAAAAATAAACACTTTGACAATACCATACAAGGGTCAGTCTTGTCACAGCCACTAACTGAAACCAGGTTAAATTGATTTGACTGTTGTCATAGCAATTGTATGACAGGTGGACGAGTCCTCAGATAATCTCATTCACCAAGCGTCTACATACCACCTTTGCAGCATATAAGCGAGCTGGCAGCGGTAAGGTAGTCAATGGTGAATAGATGTTACTGGAACGGTCTGCCGTTGTTGTAACATGAAGGCAGCGACGTTGTGAGAACGTTTTGTGTTAGCTGAGCAACAACGGGGTTAACCTTGGCACAGAAACCCAGTGTACGGCGCTTTTTCAAAAGAACGAGAAGTGACCGCAGGTCGATATTCGATCGTAGACCGAAAGGGTTCGAGAAAACGGGAAAGCTGGCGTGCTAATAACACTGGACACGTCAGAGCGCTAACTTGTTTCTAACTGAACTTTAATCCCACTGCAGAAAAAAAAAGGCATGGCGCTTTTAAGCGGTTTCATAGGGGGGGAGAAAAAGGAAGTATTTACAAGAGTTGGAAGCATGAGTTTTGTTTTTGTTTTTTTACAATGATGACACAACTGCACACAAGACCAGCTGCAGAGTTGCTCAGGACAGAAAGCAAATATTTACATAATACCATAGAAATGTACCAAGTCCACAGAGCATTCTCTTAATAAAATATCGGGTCATTAGGCACACTTTTTGGTGGGGTGGGGTGGGGTGGGGTGGGGGGAGAATAATTCAGGTTGAAATTATTATATTTTTTTCTCTTTTTGTGGGTGCACAGTATCGAAGCGAGGGGAAAAAGAAAATTCCAGCCCCCAGTTCCTCGTCTTGCTTCTCGATTCTTTCGCGCCCAATCGAGACGCGACTGGGCTTCTTTGCGCGCGCAAAATGACAGGACTTACCTTATGTACAAGATATACAAGTTGGTACACGCGGACATGTATAAGTGGACGGAAACCCCGCGTGTGTATAGCGAGCAATTCGGTTGATGGGTCGCTCAAGCCTATGAGGCTGAGGGAGGGGCAAGAGCTAGCAATCTCTCCATGTCTCTTAATAGCTAATGTTATCTTGCTAGTGAGAGAGAGACAGACAGATTGCTAACAATAGCCAGCCCTTCCAGTGGTGCATAAAACTCAACGTGTTCTGGTGTGTACGTGGCGGACTTTGGTCGGACACGCCACATATTTGCCAAATCGTCTGCTGCCTATTATTTTTGGGCTTTTATTTTGATAGAACAGTGTGTAGAGAGACAGGAAGAATCAGGAGGAGAGAGAGGGAGAGACGTGCGGCTGCGCCACTAGAGGCCCCTCTACTGCCCATCTTTTTTAAGTTTTTAGCTGCTCGTCCATTGAAATGAGTGAAGCCAGGCAAAACAATTATTCACAAAATGGTATCATGTCGGTTGGAGAAACAGGCAGTCCGAAACTGAAAGCCCATTGTTCTCATAGAGAACGAATGGGCTCCTGCTAACTGCTCAACCGAATCTTTCACAGCGTGAATGGGGGGTAAGAGCGAATGAATGAATGACTAGCTCCAGCCTGGGGGAGGAGCTAGTCATTTAGCTAGAAGAGCTGCAAGGTAGGACCGTGTCGGGAGTGTCGGTAGTCTTGCCCAGACGTCCGGTCTTGGACCGGAACGCGCGGTACTGAAATAATTTGAACGTGTTCGGTTTTACGGTCTCGACCGAAACAACGTAATGTCCGCTCCAAGTAATTGAAGGAGGAAAATTTACCGGTATTTGGTAAGGAAGTAGGAATTTGCATGTGAAGGACTGCCCAGTTCGACACTGGTTTTGTGTCCCCCATCCCCCCCCCCACCTCACAAGTCTCAAGATACTACTGTGGAATTTATAAATAAAGATATGCAACTCTGCAACAAAAAAAAAAAATGACGGAAATATGGTACATATAAGGAATTAGGAATTTGCATGTGAAGGACTGCCCAGTTTGACATCGGTTTCGTGTCCCCCATCCCCCACCATCCCCCCCACCCCCACCCCAACCCCCCCCACACCCCCACCCCCTCTTGGTCCGACAGCTCCTGGGGCTGTTCGTGATCACACGCCAGATCCAGGCGTCCGTTTTGACCCAAATCCGGCGGCGGGCCCTAGACGTCGGGCGTGTCGGGGGCGTCGGCCATCAGGTAGCCGATGCCGTAGCGGCCGTTGGGCGCGGTGTCCGGCTCGCCCGTCCCGCTCTGCTTCCGGTAGATGCTCTTCCCGGGGGCCGCCGGGGAGGGCGCCTGGCTGGCCGACTTCCCGCCGATGAGGCTGGCGTCGTCGTCGTCCTCCGGGCTGGCGTCCTCCGCGATCATGCGGCCCTTCTTGTAGGAGACGGCCGCGAGCCCGCCGGCGCCCTCGTCCAGCAGGTTGAAGAAGCGCAGCGCGAAGACCACGGGCACCGGGAGAATCGCCACGACGACCAGCGTGATGCACATGGCCAGGCCCCAGCCGGGGTACCTGAGGGCCTTCTCCTGAGCCTGCGGAAACACACACAGTGGGGTTAGCGCTAGGCGCTAAGCATTGACACCATATACTGTTATACAATATACTATGAAATATATACGGAATGTACTGCATTGCATTTCAATAAAATACATTTGAAGGAAATGTACCAATGGCTCTTTAAGATACTCAGATATATTTGTTACAAAAAAATATATCGCTGTGAAATGTATTTATATTTAATTAAATTTAATTCCTTAAGTGTATATATATTACAATTCCATCTAGCGTAAACCACAGTAACGATTGAGAGCTCAGTAACGACTTGCTAGGACTGCTCTATAAGAAAATTAATTGGTAGACAAACAGCTCTGTCATTTTACAGGTATTTCTTATGGTAATGAGGAACTAACAGGCCTTGAAGTTTTTGGAAGATGTCTGTAACTAAATAGACACATCCAGGACAGATTTCCAATTGCATGATACCTTAGGTCCTGTAAGGTATCATGCAAGTTGAAGTTCATCCTGTCCTAAAATGAACACTTCAGCGACATTGGGGAATTTTATTTGTGTAATCTTTGGAAGTCTACAGAATGTTCTTTCAAATCTTTGGAAGTCTACAGAATATTCCTTGGAATCATTGGAAGTCTGAAGAAGGTTCTATGGTATCCTTGGAAGTCTACAGAAAGTTCTAAAGCCTACGGGAAGGCCCGGTCATTTCGTACCAGGTCCTCGATCCAGGCGCTGTAACTGGGCGGCGTCATCCCCAGTTGGATGAAGCTGGCGGCCAGCAGGACCAGCAGAACCAGCGGGGTGATGTACTTCCACATGTAGTAGTAGAACCGAAACGGAGAGAACCCCAGCATGTCTTTCAGGTCTTCGAAAAACCTGCCAAAAAAAAAAGCAAGCGAGACTCCTGAAGGACCGCCCCTCTTCTCGAAGTTGGCACTGTTCTTTTCGCGTTTCGGCGCGGCGCGATTCAAAGAAGCTACTTGCGCATGAAATGCGTTGCTTGGCAACAGTGAATTATGTGGCTCGTATTGTGCTCGCGAAAAATGTCGCCGTGCCGCTCGACCCACAAAATGTTTCCCTGACAACGCGCGCCTATCAGGGCTCAGAGCTACATTTCATTGTAATCGAGGAACTTCAATGGCACAGTGCGATATTTGCCTTGTGAAACTTTCAAAGGTCACCTCAGTATCAACGGTGGAAAAACTATGGGTACTAGCTTTCACTGATTTTCCTTAATTCACTGAATTTTAACTCCGTTAACTCCTGGGCTGCACCAGATCTTCAAATATTTTATAAAACATTTACAAATACTGACACTTAGTATCTACATCTAGTGCATTTCAATTAAGCTTCAATTTGAAGTTACATGGAACATGTCAGTTCCCAAATGGAAATCTTACATCATTTATTCTACACCCCAGACCAGTGGTAACCAACCCTGCTCCTGGAGATCTACCATCCTGTAGGTTTTCATTTCAACCCTTTTATTTGGTACACCTGACTCTATTAATTAGCAGCTCAACAAGATCTCCAACTGTTGAATGAGGTGCGGCTTTGTTAGGGCTGGAGTGAAAACCTACAGGACGATAGATCTCCAGGAACAGGATTGGGCAGCCCCTGCTCTACAGACTAACAGACGCGCGGTGCGCTCTAAACCAAACACTCGGCTATCGGAGATGAGCAGTTGCTGGCGAGTTAGCGGCGAGCGGCGGGCGCGTACTTGTCGATGCCGTAGACCCAGGCCACGGCCACGTTCTCCAGGACCACCACGATGAGCAGGGGCAGCGTGGCCGAGTAGTCGTCGAACATGGCCACAAAGTAGTTCCCCGAGCGCTGCACGAAGATCAGGCCGATGCTGAAGGCCAGGAGACAGCACCCCACTGTGGCCAGGAGGGGAAGGACACGTTGTGATTAACTCAAGCCACCGACTGGCCACACGGTTCATATAAATAGTTTCCAGGGCCTAAGTTTGCTGTTGATTGAAAGGGAATCACAAACCCTGCAGAAGCTGTGGCCCTGGAGGTATAGTGTTTGAGATCTAAGGCATTAACACTTTTGCCTATGACTTGTAAAATACAGCTGTGCCCCCCCCCACCCCCCACACCACACCACACCACACCACACCAATGCACATCCTCAGCCACTCCCAGTGCCTCAATGTACTACCAACATTACACCACAAGGGGGCGCCGTAGGGTAGCAAACGGTCATTCTCACGTATCAAAACAGGCAAGCATGGAGACTTCATCGGTGTAATGGCGGCTTCCGCACCGTCTGCAGCAGTGACCCAGATCCGGTTTGCTGATCACACGGCACCATTCCCACGAACGCCCAGTAATCAAATAGATTTTTCTCCGTCGGTAAGCAGCATGCCTTTATACAATGGGATCCTTCAGCTTCGGTGAACGGGCTTAAATATCGAACGCGAGGATCGTTTGGTGGCGAACGCAGCCGTGAGAAACTTGGCCGACGCCTATCCCCTCCGGTTAAACTGCAAATTTCGCATTTTTGGGCTGCTGTGCCAAATCTTTTCCAGTTCCCTGGAACCACTGGCAACCTGAAAACCAGTTTGGCGGTTTTCCAGGGACATTAAGTGATTATTCAAATCGGGGCGGCTCGGGGCCCAGCCCGACTGAACACCTGCGCGGTCCGGTTATTCAGAACAGGCAGGCAGCCGGAGCGTCACCACGGGCTCGGGATGCAACCCAAAAACCTGCCGGTTGGGCGGTGGGCTTCAGCTGTCGGGGGCACGTTGGTTCTCGCCCACAGGAAACCGTACGCACACCCACAATTTAGCCACCTTAATTATTCAAGAACTGTGGACCAATGGCTTACTGTACAATGAACTTCTATTTGAAAAATGGTGAACACACTTTAAACTTTGCATAAGTAGTTAAGTAAAACAAAACTGAGACAGAAATGAACTGATAGTTTAAATGGGGAAAAAGGAAAAGCTGCATGCGAATCGGTGGACCAATCGCAGCGCTGCTGCGCGGGTCGGGAGTGGCGAGGCCCCGCCCCACCTGTGAGGAACTCCTTGCGCACTTTGAAGGTGTCCACGAGGGGCGTGATGATGCCCTCGATGGTGCCGAACATGCTGCCCAGGCCCAGGTTCATCAGCATGAGGAAGAACAGGACCGACCAGACGGGCGAGGCCGGGAAGTGGGTCATGGCCTCGGTGAAGGCGATGAACGCCAACCCGGTGCCCTGCACCGCCTGCAGAAACGGCAAACGCGCTACGTTACGTAGTGTTACATTACATCACGTTACACTGCAATACATTATATTACATTACTCTGCATTACATTACACTGCCTTACATAACCATACACTGTTTATTATACCATTATATTAATATTTGCAATACATTTATTACATTTACAGTAGCATTACCATCAGAGCTCCTTACATTGAATTCATTACCTGTGCTCATATGCCACTGTTTACTGACTCCATGACATTAACATGTTACTAATTATTTCTCAAATACCATGTCATTCATGCAATACATTACTTACATTACTTGACTTGACATCAGCTTAAATAAATTTCATTACAGTAATCTAATCACATATTTGTGATCTTAATTACATGACAAAAAAACCATATGTAGTCCAGGCCTCTGATGCCATAAAAGGTCTCGTAAATTTTAATGTGCAAGCAATGTTTTGATATTTCATGTTTACTTAGTAGTACAAGCAAGCAAACGTTGAATCGTTTCGCTAGTACAAACAAGTAACAAATAATCTGCTCCATCAGCGAGAGCAGACGTGGCCCTCTTTATCTAAAACGTATCCGGTCTGCGGGTCAGGGCGCTAAAACTTCGACGGCTTCGCGGCGAGAGCAGATATCGCCGAGCGCACTGCTGTATTTTAAGCTATGAAGCGGCTAACTTTCGCCGCCGTCGTGTTTGAACTCGTAGCGCGAGCCGTCGGCACTTTTCTCCGACCCGCGCTGTGGCTTCCCGCGAGCCTGTCCGTTCTCAATTATTCATACAGTGTGAAGTCAAACGGAAGTGATTTGCCCTCAGAAGCAGTTGCAGTAAAAATAGTTCTTCAGCAAAGAGAGTCAATATAAAACCTTAAAAAAAAAAAAACACCACTGAAGAGAAACGAAAGGAACGTTTTTGTTCCATTTGTAATCGGTCTAAAATGGATTTCGGCATATCCGGGAAAAGTCTGGAAACACAGCCCCACGCGCTCATCAGAACGACAGCTTTAATCATCCATTTTTCACTTACTGCAACAGTAAGCTTGTCAGGAAGGAACTGTACACCTCGGTTTGTTAGCATATCATCCTCGAGATGAGGCTACGGCCTCCAGGCTCCCCAGCTGGCGTAGTCGCTCTCCTTCACGCCGCGGATGATCTCCGTGATCTGCTTGTAGTCCTCCGGGGTCACGTGGCCGAAGTCGATGTGCTTGGGGATGAGGTCGCGGCTGATCTCGTTGCCGAGGTAGCCCACGATCTTCTTCGTGTTTCTGGAGGGAGCGGACGAACACACAAGACACGCACGCGCAGATGATCCCCCTGATGCCCGTGTAAACGCTGAGGTCGTCTCTCACAATCAGGAATATACCACTGACTGTGTGTGTGCATGGCGACAAATTTGCTATATTTATTAGTCGTTTATCACTTGTTTGTTTAACGGCAGTCAACGTTGGCCAGCGTTTCGATATTCCTATTGCTCTTGAGCTTGCTGAGGTCGGTGTCTTGTGCAGCCAAGTAGACATTTTATTATTGTCTTTCAAGGATGAAAGACAATAGAAAGTAATAGGAATAGACAATAGAACGTATATCCCAGGTAACTGGCTTCTTACTTGAATAGAAACATCAAAGAGTGTTAGACCATTTCTGAAATCTCACCTCCATGATTAAGCCACACCTCATTTTACAATGAGGACAATCTTTAATCATAAAAATAATGATTAAAAATTGCTGCCATTAATATTAACTTTATTTCTAAAGTTTTGCGCTTGTATGAGACATAGTGTTTTCATTCTATCCTGTACATGTTAAACTTGACACTTGATGCAATATCAAGTTTGCAAGACAAACGAGCACAAGATGTTGGAAGCCAGAAAAACTTGACTCCCAAGTCTTAAAATTTAGCTCCAATTTGAATCTTTGTGGTAAAGTGCTGCAAAATTCAACTCGAACACTGATCAGGGATTCAAAGCTAGGCTGTGTGGACATTTCACAAGAAACCCAAGCGTAGCGCGTGGCTAAGTGCATTTCACTAGGTTGTAATCACGATAGCGAACAGCAGGGGGCGACCTCGTGAGCCTGCCTGCTCTTTGCGTTCCGTCGGTGAGGGGGGGGCGGGACTTACAGCGCGACGCACTTCTCGTTCATGATGTTGGCCTTGAAGCCGAGCACGGCGAACACCACCAGCGTGGCGAGCACGGAGGTGAAGAAGTTGATGAGGGAGACCAGCACGGCGTCGAAGTGGCAGTTGTTGTCCTGCTTGTTGTAGCTGGAGAAGGCGATGACGCCGCCGAACCCCAGGCCCAGGGCGAAGAACACCTGCGTCGCCGCCTCCCGCCAGACCTTGGGCTCCAGCATGATCTCCAGCTGCCAACGCACAGGTAACCATCCAGCTGACACAAAATGTCCTCGCAATGTCAGTGAAATGTTTCGTCAATGTTCTAGCACTGCCACGGCACGGCAGCAACATTGCGGGGACATCTGTAGTTCTTCAGGACACTGCTACAGTTTGCTTTCACCAGAGTCTTAATCTGATGGGTTTCTTTTTTGTTATGCGGGGCTGCATAGATGAATATAATACAATATCTGAGCTCTACCGATGATGGAATAAGCACATTCATTACAGTCACTTCACAGACGCTTTTTTTTTCCAGAGCAATGTACAGCTTTGGAGAACATCCGTGTTAGTGTTAGTATTATGTACACCGAACATAATGAACCGAACATGCGTGTGTGTGTGTGTGTGTGTGTGTGTGTGTGTGTGTGTGCGCTCAATGATGTCGTCTGAACAAGATCACCAAGCATACAACCTATTTATTTGGTGAAATAAAAAAAGTGGATTTATCTTTAAACCCAGGTGGTTAATTAAATGCCCAATCCATTTGCATACATTGACAATGTCTTTATGAATCAAACCAGACCTGCACCTACGTCCTGACGATGACATTTCAATAATGTGATTCCACAGACGCATTTTGGTTTTACTGACCTACGTCCAGACACGGCGCTAAACAACAGACGGCGTCGCCTCGGACGCCCTACGCGGCCTCGCGGCTCAAAGGCTAGGTGCGCGACGGGGCGGCTCTCGTCTCCCGTGACTACCGCAGAGCACGGCGGCCTCGTTAATTTGTCGCAGAGTGGCGGGTTGCCGTGGGAGACTCTGTCTGTCTCCTCTGAGAGCTTAGGGAGGCCTCCCTCTGCTCCTGTCCTACACACACCTGGGAAACCCCCCCCCCCCCGCCCCCTCCATCCCAAACTCCCAAAAAGCCCTTCATTACGTCGTTAATTTTAACTACACACTCGTCTATTCAGAGAGGCTAGCGTAGCTAGGGATTTGAATCTCATGCTTAAGTGAAGAGGATGCGGGCTCCTTGCAAACGTGTCGTTTCTGGAATGCCAACAAGCAGCTGTGTTTGCTCGCCGCTACTGTGGCTTCAATGGCAAAACAAATAATTCCAGCGCATCACTTCCCGTGTAGACAAGCACTTCTCCAGGGTAGATTTGACTTTGAACTAATTCCCACCCATCCCCCATCCCCCTTGTTTGTTTTTACACTGACAGACCTTTTGCTGAAATATGTTCTGTCGTCCTCTGTGTTAATCCCTTTCAAAAATGAAAAATCCTCAATGAAATCAGCCGAGCCTGGAAATACTTGTCTTTCGTCATTGTTTCTTTCAAGACTACATTCTTGTAAGTGGTCATTTGTTTAAGGTTGATGCCTGGAACCATTTCATTAATACTCCATAGTTTTTCTATGCATCCCAGCATTAGAAAATATAAGATTTTGCGAATTAATTCTTTAAGGTAATGTATGAAAATACAGAGGAGTAGAGGTCCTAACACTGTTCCCTGGGGGACTCCAGTTCCCACAGTGCCCTGCTCACAGCAGAGTCCACACCGATTGGCTCTGAGCCGCCTCTTACCTTGGGAGTGAACATGTGGCGGATGCCATCGACGGACCCGGTCAGGAGCAGGGCCCTCACCAGGAAGCAGATCAGAACCACGTAGGGAAACAGAGAGCTGAAGTACATCACCTGCGAACACACACAACAGCAGACCGTGTGAAAACGCTGGCAAAGAAAAACTCCAGGGTGGGTTTATTTCCCAAATACCTATCCCTGTACAGGCCTGAGTATTGTGTAATCACTAAAGCTATGTGAGCTCCAGGATAAAGACTGCAGGGCTGCACTCCGAATCTGGAGAGTCTACTTCCTGGTCTGTTCTCACGGCTGGTCACATAATGTGTGATGCTCCCGAGAGGGAGGGACAGGATCAGTACACACAGAGAAGGTGGGGCCGAGCCAGTTCGGATGTATTTGTTTTACTCAGGGAGTGCGCGTGCAGTGAAAGCAGGTGGTAACGTGGAAATGAACCTCCTCACGAGATCTCGGCTGTAAAATAAACCCACGTGACAAAGTGCAACAAAGCCACCTAGACCAAAGGAATGCTTTTCAGCAATTAAAACGCTCAACCTTTAAGGATCTTTGTGTCTCTCTCTCCCTCCCTCTCTCACTTTTTCTCTCTCTCTCCCACCCCAACGTCCTCTATTCTTGAAGATAGAACTTCTAGATGGACAATGTGCTATTTTAATTGTTCTCACCCCACCATAACTCAAAATACAGGCCTATTTTGCTTCAATATTTACAAACAATACAAGGGTTAACAAACCTTTTATGGTTTTAAAGTACATGCAAACTGCTATTCCTTGTATCAAGAGCTTGTCAGAGCTAAAAGATAGATTTAGATATTTAAAAAAAACCTTTAAGAAGTCTCAAGAGGTTATGTTTTCATAGTCTTAAACTTTTTGCGCCTTTGCTACACCCCCCCCCTTCAGACACCCACCACCACACCAAGAGATCAATTCCACAGGAAACACTGCCCACCCTCCTTTCTCTCTTTCTCTCCCTCCCTCTACCTCTCTCTCACTTTTCCCTCTCTCTCTCCCACCCCATTCTCTCTCTCTGGTCTTCTCCTGTGTGATGTCTTTTTTCCTGTGCTCTCCACCCTCCTAAGAACAGAAGCCCACTATTAAAACCTTTGTGCTGATTGGGTAATGCAGCCCAGGTGCGTGTGCTTACTTAACCAGTAGTCACGGCGACCCCAGACTGATATCCTAGACCTGATTCCCTCTCTCTCCCAGACTGAGCCCTAACACAGCTGTGTTCTAACACAAAAACATAACAAGCAAACCGTCTGGAACCAAAAACCATTATCTAACAAACTTTACCCACAATGGCCACAATGAAAAATTCCCATAGTAATACAATAAAAAAAACGTTTTCGAGTCCCTTAAAACCTGTATCCTAAAGAAACCCAAACAGATTAAACGCACATCATTTTTTTTTTATGAAGGAATATCCAAACAGCTATGGGATGACAAATGCTCACTCGCAAAAACGCATTTAATGCTTCGATTCACGAATGTGAGATGACAGATGATTGGCAGCCTGGTGAGAGCGTAGCCGTCTGATAGCGGTCTGTGGGGTGGTCTCCCAGCAGATGGGGAATTCTGGGACAAAGAGACAAAAACTCTGGGGCGATCCGGGAGAGGTCGAACGTTCAAACTACGCGCATCGACTTTAAATTCTCCGCACTTAGCTAGCGAGCGCCGGGATTACCGCTGAGACCAAGGCTGTTTTTTTTTTCCTCTTCTGCATGTAGACCTCGTCGAATGTCTCCGTTTGTGCAACAAAAAAAAAGTGCTACTTTCCTGCAATGGGGGATACCCTGGACTACACCAACCCCCCGAGTTAAGGAAGCCTTGCGGGTATAATTACAGGGGAATGCGAGGCTCTCTGCTGCGTAGCCACACAGGGTAGCACTTGTAACATTCTCAGCGCTGCCTGAGGCTAAATTGGCCCACACATGTGGAGGCTGATTTTCCCTGCCGCGGGAGTCTGGCTTTTTTTAAACGACGCAGACTGGCCGTCTCTGGCCCACACGCGGAGACCACGCCCCTCAGGGAAAACGGGACCGCCCCTTTCCCTCTCTCGCACTGGGGGCATTACCCAGAGTCCTCTGCTCCAACGTCTAGCTCAGCAGTGGCCGGTGAGCTCGAGACAGAGCAGATAAATTATGCTCCTCCACCAGGCAATTAATTCCTTAGCTGAAATATCGAGACAAAAAAGGCACAGGTAGTTCTTGTGAATGCAATTTAATCTCCAGAGCTGTTTTCACTTCAATCAACCGTGTCCACAGATACAGTATATATATGCTTCATTCTCTGTGCCCCTACTCAGGGAATATCAGTTAAGTAAAGATTTGTTAATCCAATCTGCCCTAGATCTGTATTAAAACGCTCACAAAATGCTGCAATTTCCTGATGCTTTTGTTCGCTAGCCTCAATTCTGAGACAAAGCTGGTGCTTCAGTTCAAGTGTTTACTCCCTTGGGTCATGTGACTGCAATGGCATTAAAAAAATCCCAGGGATTATTTGCCGATACAGCATTTAGCTCGGCCTGCTTGTTGATCACTACTACAAGTGCAGTTAGACGCCTGCTGTGATCAGTTTACAAGTTAAGTTTTAAATCTTTCTCAGGCCGGCCCAAGCTGTATTTTGGACAATTACTGTAAACTGAGACGTCACCATTCACAATTTGTCCATTTGCAGTCTAGCCATTATGTTTTAGCTTTAACAGATGAATGTCCTCACAGTATCTTAGAGTGCTGGAGGTCACCATGTGACTTTTGCATAAATCTAAGCAGAAGTGTGACGTAAATGAAGATGAGTCTCACGGTCTGATATCTCAGTTTTGCTACCAAGGCCATTTTCACAGCTTTGCCAGAGCACTGCAGAGTAACACTGCAGATCCTTTCTAAGAAATATTTTCTAAACACAGTGGCCTTCCAGGACTGGAGTTAAACTGGAGTTTTTGTTCAATGGACTTAAGTGGACTTGATCCTGAGTTTGGTTACACTGTTGTAAGTCGCTCTGGATAAGAGCGTAAGCTAAATGCCTATAATGTAATGTAATGTAAAAACCTGCAGACGCTGCGGCCCTCCAGGACTGGAGTAAAACCTGCAGACACTGCGACCCTCCAGGACTGGAGTAAAACCTGCAGACACTGCGGACCTCCAGGACTGGAGTTAAACCTGCAGACACTGCGGCCCTCCAGGACTGGAGTTAAACCTGCAGACACTGCGGCCCTCCAGGACTGGAGTTAAACCTGCAGACACTGCGGCCCTCCAGGACTGGAGTTAAACCTGCAGACACTGCGGCCCTCCAGGACTGGAGTTAAAACCTGCAGACACTGCGGCTCTCCAATTTAGCCCTCCAGGACTGGAGATTGAGATCCATGGTGCAGAGTTTGACCTCACTGCTCTGGAGACATGATTTAAAATGAGTAAAGGCTCTATTAAGGACTGAGTGTTGGATCACTGCAGGAGAAGGTTAGACCCAGTGGTGTCTATATGGTCTCACTACAGACTCACTATAGCCTCAACACAGTCTCGTTCCGGGACGTCCCTTTCCCAAACCATGCTGTTCACGATTACAGTACCGACCAATGTTTCACACACACACACACACGCACACACACACACACACTCACACACGCACACACAGCTGCGGACTGCACGTCCTCCGGCACGAGGAACACTCAGCCGAAACCTTGGGAACAAAAAACACATTCCTCAGGCAGCGATGGACAAAAAAACAAAAAAAACGAAACAAAAATAAAAAAGATCAAAGTTGTGGCGAAGCTCCCATCAAAGCACAAGTGGCTTCCTTGACCCCCTCTTTCTGAAGCCTTCTCCTTCATTTCTTTCTTTATTTCATTTCACTCCTTTTTTATGATCTGTTTCTCCATAGCCGTCCAATAACCGAATCGTACTGGATCTCGTTCAGAATCCGTGAACAAGTTCTCCAAGCATACGACCTATTTTTTTTGGGTGAAGTAAAAAAAAAAGTGGATTTATCTTTGAATCCAGGTGGATAATTAAGCACGTCCATTTGCATACACTGAAAATGTCTTTATGAATCAAACCAGACCTGCACCTACTTCATGATGATGACACTATGCAAACCATTTTAGTCAGTGATATAGCCAACAGCGCCAAGGCCTTTTGGTTTCATTGAAACTAAGGAAGCCTTTTACAACATGCCCAGTAGGAGCACGCTAGGAAACTTTACTCTGTCAAATAAATTTTGTTAAATATATTTTAAGAATTTCATCAATTCTGAAACAGTAAATTCAGAACCATAGTTTCTTAACAGTTTGTTGGGAAAGCTTAACGACATGTGATACAACAGATACAGACAATCTTGAATTATGAGGGGAAAAAAGCATAGTGCTTTACACATTAGGCTTGGTCTATAGGCTTTATATGTACCCAAATATGTGCCCAACACACAGCAGGTAAGCTCTTTATTGACAATTTGTAACGGAGTTATCTCCGTGGTTACACAGACGCGACCCGGACAGAGTCTGTCTGGCGAGACACTTGACACGTCTTCCCAAACCCCCATTAACAGAGCTGTGGAATTCCCAGCATTGTGATTGGGGGGGGGGGAGACCCCCAAGGGCGGGAATTCCCCCTTTTATGACATCACAAAGTGGATGATGCAACAGTGGCAGCTTGTTGCCACATAGCTAAAACTCAGAAACTCAGAGGTGGTAGTGGCGCACACTCACACACCAAACGCACACACACAAGCACACGTGACCTGATGTGACAGCTGGCGTATAAACCTGAAGTACAAAGACCTGTGACTTTTGCTTAAAAGATACCTCGGGCCATTCTTTGGAAAAAAAAGTCCTCTTTTATGATTATAATTTAACATAAATATTTAATAACAGCTTGAAATCCAAGACTAATTTACCTGACAAAAAAGAACGTAGCTGTCCAAAGTCAATATCTCCATATAGGGCCGATAGATAAATAATTTAGGTGTCCAACAAGACTCTTCCCCCCTTCCCCCTTGACGTCCCCGTCAGCGCCACCCCCATCGGAGGCAACTTGCGGAGGGACAGGAGTCCGGTGCCGCGGCTCGCATCGTGCATCGTGCCTGCAGCGACGTGACCACAAGTGAACACGCTTGTGAGCGCGCTTCAAAGCACGGAACCACATCGGCCGCGTCACAGAGATCAAAGCTGTCACGTCCCCGCCTCCGCCTCCGCCCCCGCCAACCACCACACCCCTGCTGGACGAATAGCCCGCGACACGGTGGAACCGGCTGAGACGAGGGGGCCGTACGGAGGGCGCTCGTACCTAAACGGCAGACCGGCTTAGCGTGGGGCTGCTGGGCGGCTCACCCCGTTAAAGCACTGAACAGTACGGTAAGCCAACAAGGGCCAAAAATCTCAGAAATTGCAGCGTCAACAAGGGACGACTGCGTCTTCAGACAAATAGAATGAGCCTGTCATGTGCCAAAATTTGAACAGGTCAAAAATGTACTTGTGTTCATTTTTGACGTGTTAAAATTTGATGCGATTATGACGAACATGTCATTGTGGTAAAACTGAGCACAATAATAGCTGCTATCGCTGCAAAACCATACAATCAGCTTTAAGTTTTTTAAAAGTATTTAGTCATAGCAACTAATTATTTTTTCCCAATAAACTAAAGATTACGTGATACTTATTTAAACATTTGCCAATGGAGTAAGAAAATTTCAAAATGTCAAGCAGAAAGTTAAAAAAAAGCTAATATTTTGTACTGAAGAGAAATTGTCATACAAAAAAGTTTATTGGCAGTTTTCATCCTGAATGGTGCATCACCATTGTCTTTCAGTTTCTGGACTGCCACAAACTCTTACCTAAATACGATCTAAACCACACTCGCTCAAGAGAAACAAACATCTGTATTCCTTTCAAAGTCAGATCCCTTTAAACCAGCTGTTTGTAAATTCAGAATCGTATGGCGTCTGTCTTTCAGATTTACTCAGTGACACACAGTCTACAGTCTCCTCCTGTTGACGGTCCTCTCACAGACCAGCCGGGCCTTTACCAATGATGTGCAGAACCGTGTGTTCTTGACCGTGGCCTATCGACCATGCGTGTGTGCGTGCGTGCGTGCGTGCGTGTGTGTGTGTACCTGTGCATTAGCACTTCATACTTTGGCATATGGCTGAGTGCTGACATACTGTACATGAATACGGGAAGGACTGGACCAATCAGCAGGGCCTTAGCGGTGACCTCACAGAGACCGACTAATGCTTCTCACATGACGGTGCGCTGCAGTGCCCAGCACTGCTAACTGACATAAGTGCTGATGACGGTGTCTCACTCAAGGCTCAGGCCAGAGAGATATCATTGCCCTTCGGTGTAATGGATCTGGGCACTAGGCATCATAGTTTGAATAAGCACGTAGTCACATGACGTAGACCCACCCATAACCCCAAGCACTTTACTTTTTTTTCCCGCAGTCTTAGATGAAAGGAACTTCTCATTAAATACAGGGAGGGAAAAGCTTCTTTTCATTTCACGTTTTTTTTTCCTGTGAAGCTGTATTTTCACCAGCTCAGTCTAAAAAATGCAATTCTCAGGGACACAGCAGGCACGGAGATACTGAGCTGGCTGTAGAACCAAATGGTCCAGCCTCCACACGTTTCATCTGGTTTTGGAATAATCCAGGTGTACAAATGCACACGTCCACCTCGACTGTGCGAACGTGGGCGGGGGCACTCACATTACAATACATTACAGGCATTTAGCAGACGCTCTTATCCAGAGTCTTGTGTCGGGGAATCGAACCTGCGACCTTTAGGTTACAAGACCAACTCCTTAGCTCATCATACTGCACCGCTCACCTTCCCCGAGGACTGGATGCCCTTGATCATGGCCAGACACACCACGGTCCAGGCGGCCAGCAGGCAGAGGGTCATCCTCCAGTTGAGCCCGCCGCCGTGGGAGATGGAGTCGGAGATGTCCAGCGCCACGCGGTACCAGTAGAAGGTGGTGGCCGAGCTCTTCTCGCACTCGGGCTCCACGACTGCGAAGTGAACCCCCCCAAAAAAAAAAAAAAAAAACAGCGGTCAGGCGCTTCCGCCCCCCAGCCCCCCCCCGCATACCCCCTCCCGCTCCCTGCCGCCCTCCCACCCACTCAAGCACTCGTAACTCAATGTGATTTTGAGATAATTTATGTGAACTCATTCAGTACCCATTACCCCTAAAAGAAGCAGAGCCCATTATAATAACATTGATAATTGTAGTGATATGTTAATAGTGCACTGCTGTTAGTGCTCACTGATGTTGCTTACTTGTGAGCGTCTGGTTCTTGACCAGGGGGCACTCGTGCCAGGGAAGAGGGTGCTGGAATGACTGGGTGAAGTAGAAGAGGCTCCAGCTAATGATGACATTGTAGTACAGGGCCACAAAAAAGCACACCTGGGGTAAAAATGCAGAGTTAGCATGTTAGCACAGTGGGTCTCACACCCATGGTTAGCACGTTAGCGCAGTGGGGCTTACTCTCACAGTTAGCATGCTAGTGCAGCAGGGCTCACTCCCACAGTTAGCATGCTAGTGCAGCAGGGCTCACTCCCACAGTTAGCATGCTAGCACAGCAGGGCTCACTCCCACAGTTAGCATGTTATCACAGCGGGTCTCATACCCAGTTAGCATGTTAGCACAGTGCATCTAATACCCACAGTTAGCATGTTAGCACAGTGCATCTAATACCCCCAGTTAAGGTGTTAGCACAGTGGGTCTCAGACCCACAGTTAGCATGTTAGCGCAGCGAGTCTCGCACCCACAGTTGGCATGCTGGCACGGCAGAGTCAAACCCACATGATAACAGGAAACCACATCTGTGGGTTGATGTACCTAAATTCTAGTTAGACTACTCAGAAATGTAATAGTTGTCCCTCATATCATATCACCAAAAGCCAAGAGTAAGCAATACCAAGGCCAGGTGCACGCAGCAGGACAGCAGGACAAAGGCTTAAGAAGGTGTGCTTTCAACTGGCTAATGCGTTCATTTTACGTCATGCACCACTCAAACACACAATATGCAGCCTTTTTCATGTATGGAATTAATTCACAAGCTGACAAAGCCAGGAGTGTTCTCATTCAAAACAGAGGAGGGAGGGGTAAAGCAATAGAAAACTGATTTGGTGCTCAAAACATATAAGGCTTTGTCCAAGAGCGACACACTCACATGGGAACGAAGGTCAAACCTGACAGAGAACAGCCTAGACTAGCCAGCTAGCACTTATTCCTATGCATAAGTGTTGTTGTGCGCTTCCACTCAGATTAAGATTTGCAGATCTGAGAAGCTGGTGTCGAATGGCTTTTTCAACACTGTCCTGACTCTGTCAGGCTATCAGTGGCTAACCAAGGGACCAGCTCGGTCACAGCTCCTGAACAGAGTAACTTCAGTCAATGTTTCCTGATAATATTCATATTGTCAGATTTGGGATCCACCCACAGTGACCCCTGTAGTTGCACTCATTAAAACACAGTCCATCGAACAGTGACTTCTATGTTGGGGTCCTTCTTACACAGTTTCCCTAACAAACACAGTGCTTTCTCTGACGGGACCCCTCTAATACAGTGATTTCTGTAACAGG
The DNA here is from genome assembly GCF_018555375.3 of Anguilla rostrata. Lineage (NCBI taxonomy): Eukaryota > Metazoa > Chordata > Actinopteri > Anguilliformes > Anguillidae > Anguilla > Anguilla rostrata. The sequence goes on along the minus strand of NC_057951.1, from coordinate 5,236,068 downwards.
ATCCCTCTAATACAGTGATTTCTCTAACATGGTTCCTCTAATACAGTGATTTCTGTAACAGGATCCCTCTAATACAGTGATTTCTCTAACAGGGTCCCTCTAATACAATGATTTCTCTAACAGGGTCCCTCTAATACAGTGATTTCTCTAACATGGTCCCTCAAATACAGTGATTTCTCTAACAGGGCCCCTCTAATACAGTGATTTCTCTAACAGGGCCCCTCTAATACAGTGATTTCTCTAACAGGGCCCCTCTAATACAGTGATTTCTCGAACAGGGCCCCTCAAATACAGTGCTTTCTCTAACAGGGCCCCTCTAATACGGTGATTTCTCTAACAGGGCCCCTCTAATACAGTGATTTCTCTAACATGGTCCCTCTAATACAGTGATTTCTCTAACAGGGTCCCTCAAATACAGTGATTTATGTGAAGGGGCCCCCACGCAGGGTGCCCCCACGTACCACGCAGCTGGCGAAGCCGATCCCCCCCAGACGGGGGCTGATGTAGTTCCACACCCCGATGCTGCCCCGCCGAATTCGCTGCCCCACGGCCAGCTCCAGGAAGAACAGCGGGATCCCGATCAGCACCAGCAGGATCAGGTAGGGCACCAGGTAAGCACCTGCCGGGGGGAGAGGTCACGTGACATCACACTACATCACACAAGGGCAGCATCTGCGCAGGCACAGCATTCGAACCCTAGCCAGCCAACGGCATGCGAGAATCCATCAACCTCACACGTTGGCAGGCAGATTAACGACTATTTAGAGCCAGCCTGTTATTTCCATCCTGCCCTTTCCTATTGGCTAACTCCTCCATAAAAGGAGATGGTATCGGTTGGCACGCGAGGCATATTAAATATTGATCATGTAATCATTTCTGAGGAAGTTTCCATTGAGCAGGAAGCGCTGGAGGCCTGGGTGACGTGACGCGACGCACTGTGTCCCCTTTTGTTTGGGAGTCCTCCCAGAAGGCTTTTGTCTGAAGTTAGCCAAGCAGTAAAACGGTTAACTCGCCTGGGTGGGGGCTAACTGTTAGGCTAACTGCCCGGTGCATTTTAACTGGATCAAACCTGACTCTGACACCGAAGACAATCCGATTAGCTGCTGCTGATGTCACGGCTAATGACGCTTAGCCTATGCTAACGGGTTTCAGCTTCACGGCATCGGAAATGTGACAACGAGCGGCATCAAAAGTGCCTTGAGTCATAGCCTTGGACCTAGCCTCGCTAAACTGTGACTCATGTGGTGCTGTTCGGGAGGGGGAAAAGGAAAACATGGCCGGCTCGTTTTTTTAAAGGCTTTGGAGAAAAACAAACAGAAAGAAATCCCGGAAACCCACCCACTCCGTTTTTTTTAAGTGCCACTCCTTGACAGACAAAAACTCGCCCACCTACGTTTTTTCGAGAAGCGCTTCTGGAGAGACGGCTGTTGTGTAAACTCTGCCGGATTAGCCGCGCGGCTTCTTTTAAGCCTCTGTCTGGCGGCTCGGAGCGGCTCGCCCGGCCGCGGCCGCTGCAAGACGCCACTCGTTTAACTGCGAACGCGGCTGTTGTCCGTGCGTGCTGAGGCCGTGAGTGGGAAGCGGAAGGTGGTCCCTCCCTCACTCTGACACGCTGAGTAACCCCCCCCTGCCCCCCACAGGTTCTGAGAAGATGATTCGCTCTCTTCCCACGGCCGATATCAGCATGGGACGCGGACCACAGACCGTCTACTGCAAACAAAGCCAACCGGAATTCCTAAAACCGTCACAGGCTTTCGCTGAGAGGGGAATCCACGAATCCAACAGTTCAGGTCCTGTCAGTCGGCCTTACGACGGTAAACCCGATTGTCGAGCGTTGCTCGCGATGTTCGGGACTCCCGCGTAAGCCGCCGCAAGCACCGGCATTCCTCAGGAACCCGCGCGACCTGATCAGCCACTCGCCTAACGCCAACGGAGGCCAGCCCGGAACTTTCTCCACCGCGCGTCGCGACAGGAAGGAGGGAGCACTCGCGAAATTCCAGCGTGGGCGGTTAGCGATTATCACAAACGCGTTTTTGAACATTCCGTCGACGGATAGGCACCAGGTTTCTTCCTCCTCTCGGGGCAGCCGAAAGAGTTGGGGTCTCGGAAGTCAGGTTGAAATGGCTTCTCCCCTCTACGTTACTGTCGCATCTGCTTGCTAAATGAGAGAGGTCCTCACAATGTCATTAACCGCCACGCGCTCGTTTGACACGCGTGTAACACGCGCACGGGCAGGCGTGTGCCGCGGAAGAATCGGGCGCCGTGCCCGGTGGGGTCGCCCGTTCGGCGCCGCGTGGCGGCTGGGGCTTCGCGTGGCCCAAACCGGGCCCGTCCCAGAGCTGGCCCCAGTTCAGTTACAGCAGCGGGTGTCAGTTAAACCTGACTGGAAAAAGTGACAGGCTCCCGGGTGTAGGGCTGGCTGTGACTGTGTGTATGGAGGCCTAGAGTTTCATGGAGACACACACACACACACACGCGCACACACACACATGCACACACACACACACACACACACGCACGCACACACACGCGCACGCACACACACACGCACACACGCACGCACGCGCACACACGCGCACACATGCACACACACACACACGTGCACACACACACACACACAATCACACACTCACACACACACACACACAAATAATCTCACACAGACAGGTAATCACACACAGACAATCTCACACACACACACTCACACACACACACGGGTAATCACACACACACACACATACGCACATGTACACAAACACAGACTCATGCATGGGAACACACGCGCGCACACAGCTGTGTAAGCAGTGCTGTTTGTTTTGATAATGTTTTGATAACATGAAGGAGGGGCAGGACCAGCTTCGCATTCTGACGTTAGCAGATGCAGAGAGCGTGGAAGACAGGCAGCAGTTTACACAACCTCTTGCGCGCTCCAGACGGCGTATCGTAGCACCTTATTGCGAGGCTCTCCGGTTTGTTTACACACGCTCTCTCTCGTTATGAGTGAACGCTGCCGGATAGCGCGAGCTGCCAGCGCACGAGCCGGAGCCGAAGGAGCGGATCGCACACCGGCTGGGAAACAAAAAACATCGCTACACCTTTTCTCCACGTCGCCCCAGATCACCTCGCGCGCTACAACGAGCGATTTCCATCAGAGGAGAGGCTGTAAATCCAGGCAGAGTCTGTTAGCGTGCGGCGAGGCGCAGAGCATCCCGTGCAGATCTCTTTAAGGTCCGGCTAACGCTAACGCTAACGGTGCGCTAACCGCGCCCGACGCTCCGCCGATTCTCTCGGGAAAACGCCCGGCCGGCTCTGAGGGCGCGTTTCGAAAGGGGCGTCGGCCTTTGCGGTCGGCACGGAGGTCGAGCGCCCCCCCCTGTGCCAGAATCAATCGAGTCGGCGACGCCTTCTCGGCGTTTCTCGAAGCCTGCAATGCAGGACGAGCCGGCCGAAGTAACATCGTCGCGGTAACGGATCGAAACCGTTCGGTTTCGGTTTCGCTGAGGGGGAAACGTTATTGTACTTGCTTTCGCGAGAAGCCCGTCGCAATTCTGAAAAGCACTTAGAATGAACGGCAGTTCTCCATTTTGAATGAACGTGATTTCGGTCCTCACAAAGAACTTATTGTCCGACATTTGAATGGCAGATATGGCCGTGCATTAAAAACCCTGACTGAACCATTACAAGAATTTTAATCTTTCCGACGGGGGTCCCGCTAAATCTTAGCGTAGCCTCACAAGGCTTTTTAAAACGGCAGTTGCCATTCAGAAGGGGATTCTGGTCACCCGCTCACAAAAACCGCACTTTTCCAGATGCTCAAAGCACTTCACAGTACCGAGGAGGAAACTGTCCTCATCCACCACCAGTGTGTAGCGCCTACCTGGGTGATGCACGGCGGCCATTTTGTGCCAGAGCGCTCACCGCGCGTCAGTTGAGCTGGGAGAGGGAGAGAACCCTTTTTTAGCCAATGAAATCAGGGGATGATCAGGAGGCAGGCTGAGAGAGCCAGGTTGGGGATTTAGCCAGGACACCCCGGGGCACACCCCCTACACTTTCTTCAGTACCCAGGAAAACGTTCTACCTTAAACTCAACTCTGACGCAGCGCGTTTAACGCTAACGCTAACGCGGTCCCTGCTAGCGAGGGCTGGTTTAGCGGTGAGAGTTTCGCGGGGCTGTGGGGGGGGGGGGGGGGACGCACCTCCGCCGTTCTTCTGGCAGAGGTAGGGGAACCTCCACACGTTTCCCAGGCCCACGGAGAAGCCCACCTGGGCCAGGATGTACTGGAGCTTGCTGTTCCAGGCCGGCCTCTCCTCCTCGAACTCCGAGCCCTCCTCCGCGTCCCGCTCCTCCTTCCCGCCGTCGCCATCGGCGACCGTCAGCGAGCTCCTCTTGAACGCGTCGTCGCACGCGTCCTCGTTGGAAAGCAGGTCCTTGACGGACTCCGTGACCTCATCGTCGAGCTCTCTCGTGGCGGCCTTGTCGTTCTTGGGCATTGGGTTTAGCAAACTGCGGCGGGGGGGAGGTGTGAAATCGTTAGGCAGGTGTGGGTGGGGGGGGGGGGGTGCGTCGGGGGGGCGGGGAGGCACAGGATGCGACGGAACACCGGCGCAGTTCAAAGTTCAAATTCGGCAAGCGAGACAAAACGGCTACAGCGATGGGTTTATCTCTTCATTATTACAAAACATCTGAAAGAAAAGGAGAAACAAGATGAAAGCACGGGCAAACAAACTGTCATTTCGGACAGCAGAACGGTCCCGCCGAGCACCTCACAGTCAGCCGCCAAGCGTCAAAAACGTTAAGGAAAAAACTCAACCAGAACAGCCCAGCAAACAAGGCCGGCACAAAGATATAGGGAGGCACACTTGTTACCAGATGTACAACATCTTAATCACAGCTACCTTACTCGCACAGTCAAGGGCAACCTGTGGATTTCGTCATGGAAACTGCATGAAAACTGAAATCCCATTTTCTTTGTAGTTTCGACCAATGCAATGGAACTTTTTTGGTTCCCTTTGATGTTTTGTAATGCAGGGCCAAGTTCAATAGGCAATTCAGTCTCAGGCAGGTCCCACGCTTCAATAAACCTTAAATTTAAATAAAATAAAATAAAGCAGGCAAATGCCTGACAGCTCCTGTGCAAAAACATTTCGAAACTAAACTCAAGAGTAAACCATGGTTAATTTATGAATTTTGTGACTTTGCAAACACACATCCACATTCACATGGTACACAATGAAACCTCATTACACACACACATGGTATGTGTGTTTGCGCGTGTGTGCCACCTTGGCAGAAGTGGCCAACTAAAGATTCTACAGCCCCACCCCAATTACTGTGACACTCGGCCATATTTGGCATCCTCGCGGGAGACCTCAGCTAGAGGCGCAGGGTGCACGCGCACCTGGAGCTGTACGAGTGATGCTGATGGTATAGGTAACATTCATGCACAATAATCATTTTCCGACACGCCTTTCGGAATGACAAAGCCTCGTGTCGCCTTTCCGACCGTCTCAGTGACAAGCACGTGTAAAGCGAAACGTCTAAAACGTGCCATAACCAAAGGAAATGCCCACACAGTCTCGCAGCTGCGGTACGAAAACTGGCACGCGTCTTGGTCTGATCTCTTTAAGGAGCGTCTTCCATAATAGCGTGTTTGTGATCATGTGCAGTCTGAGACCTTAAAGCTCCATGGCTGGTTTTCGGGTCTGCTCTGATGCGACCGCCTCCGCGCCCGTTCTCTTTTTATTTATTTTGCATCTCCATCGGATTTACAACCGCGTGGCTGTGCAAGAAGGTGATTCCGGGCTGCGGTTATCCGGCGGGGTATACGTTTCCACGCCAGAACAGGGTCGACTGTTTTATTTATAAGACGCCCAGTGCGTCGTCTTGTTTCCACGACAATGATTTGCAGTAGAGCTGCTGCGTCGCTATATCCTTTTAAATCCACCCACATTATGGTATGAATTACTTGCACTTACGATAAACGAAAGCTGTCATTGGCGTGATGTAATTTGCTGCTACATTTCATCAAGCAGGGTGTAACTATAATTCACAAGAAGCATTTTCCGACAAGGCCCTTTATTCCCGTGGTTAGCTTAACCTTGGTTATACGTAGACACAGACCGCTTCCAAATTTCAACCAACCTGGATACGTTCTGACAATTTTTTTCATTCCAAAATCTGCAAAGCGGAAGGTGTCTCGGTTATCTGTAAATTGAACTCATCCCGGGTGCACCCGTCTGGTCTGAGTTCATTCCTTAGTTTAAGCCATGACTGACATACCATGGAAAAAGGCCTAGCCTAATAGAAATTAAGGTAGGACCAGTACATTTCAAAAATTGTGTTACCAACATCCGAATAAAACAAATAACACAAATAGTTAACATTCTGAATCTGAATTTCCAAAAAGGACGTTTTGATTAAACATAATACAACCGACCCCTTTCACCTACGCGGCTTATGTGATTATTAGATTTATCCCTACATCTGCCAAGATTAGCCCAATTAAAAAGGCGCTTGTCACTAGACAACTGCGCACTGTAAAGTTGAAAGCATTGTACATGTGCATGTACAATTAATTTTTTTCATTACAGAACATTCAATGTCACTGTGGAAAATAGGACCGAAGCACATAATTATAGGCCGTGGCTGTAGAAATGCAGAGATGTGTTATTAACGATATGGAACCTCACCGAAACAATCAAATATTTGTTTTCAAATATAGGCTACATACGGGTTACACGTATTCGCTACCTTATATTTAATCTTCGTTTGATGACACAATAAACATTACTGTAAAAAAAAATGTATATAAACTGCTATTGTATTAAATATATCATACATAGGCTACCGTAGAATGAATGTAATTAAATATTTCCCCGCCCATGTTCCCTTTCATACATGTGCGGCAGCCTATTTCATCATACGTTTGCACATCGTTTCTATAGCGTCGCCAAATGAATAAAAAAAAACATCTGAACACACGTACCTGTAGCCGCGATAAATATGAATCTTAAGCCCTTTCACATTAGTCTCCAGCCCCCTTCTTCCAAAATAAAGTATTTTAAGTTACGGAATTGCGGCATATGCACATGTACATGTGATGTAGCTTCATTCGAACCACTGAATCATTTTTCCGCCGGTGCTTCTCGAGGATAGCAGCAGTTTTGCAACACAGATGATGCTCGCACCGTATTAGGGGTGTACGAGCGGTAGTAATGTGCCACACACAATGAACTTAAAGTGCTTTGAAAGTATTTATGCCTAATTATGCTTTTTTATATCTGAGTCATTCATGCAACAAACGGTCATTTTCAAAATAATCTCATTTTATCATTCGGTTGGCGTTTGAGATTTTGTCAAACACCCCTGTGTGTTCAATTGGTTTAATCCACGTCCGCCCGCTGAGACTGTTACAGTTTGATCAGAGACGGGACCTATTTTTTACAGTCTCTGGACGGGACATTCATTCTCATTTCTGAACGACAATTGATCCGCTTATGTTGATTTTTATAATACAAATAGATCTCTTCTTCGTCGTACAGAGCTAGTGTTATATGCCACGAACAATACCAGTACAAGCAAACAAGTAAACTATCCATCCATCCATTATCCATTGCCCACTTATCCTGAGCAGGGTCCAGTGGGGTGCTGGAACCTATCCCAGCATGCATTGGGCAAGAGGCAGGAATACACCCTGGACAGGCTGCCAATCTATCACAGGGCACACACACCAGACACTCATACCTATGGGCAATTTAAGGTCTCCAATCGACCTACCTGCATGTCTTTGGACTGTGGGGAGAAACTGGAGTACCCGGAGGAAACCCACGCGGACACGGGGAGAACATGCAAACTCCACACAAACAAGGCTCAAGCCGTGATTCGAAACCCACGGCCTTCTTGCTGTGAGGCGACAGTGCTACCCACTTCACCACCGTGCTGCCGCTCTGTTGTAACTAGTTACCAATTAAACTAGGCCCCTGGCTCGCAGCGATGGACTAAGTATTCCAATATAAATAACAAAATGAAAGACACTGGGAATAGTGACAAGAGGTGTACACAGAAATAGTATTTAAATGTATATTACCTTGAACAAGCAAACTACCTATTGATTGCAACTGACCTGGAGTTACGAGCACATTCAGGAAATACAGTTTTGTATGTATTCTAATAGTTGTATTTACCATGTTAAAATTATGTAACGATAAGAGTCACCTGCTGATCTGTCCCAGAACCCAAACCGGCAGGGTTTTCATAATTCACGCAATGTTTAAATTATTCCCTGCAACTCACCGCAAATTCAAAGTGAATAATTTATAAAAATTAATTCCCTCTCCCTTGCGAACCCGTTGCCCTCATCGTGTTTAGGGCGGAGCCATTGTTCTCTCTGTCCTATCAAATTACAAAACAAGCCGCCAGCTCTTTCATATAATTATCTTAATGCACTGCTTACGCACGTGTACACAAACCACCTGCTTTTTTTGGAATGTGTATTTCCTGTTCAGTGCACTGCAGCCTATCAGTAATATTACACAAAGGTTACATGGTCTATGTAGGAAATGTCAATCAGTTTATTGCTGATTGTGCTTATATTATATTTAATGTAGACCAGGTATACAGTATACAACAGAAGTGAGTACACACCTGTGCAATATCACTTAAATGTCAAATGATTCAAAATTGTATCACCTCTCAATAATTGCATTATTTCTAAGTTGACAAGTAGAGTATTTCCTCATATGAACAACCAAAAACAAATACTTTAGAAAGACTATATTGAAAATACAGACCTCAAGTAGAAACTCAATGCAACAAAGTGAATACACCTGTGATCACTACACACAAGTTAGAAACCTGCGATCATTGAACAAACTGAGACATGTCGATTTCAATTAGCCTAATTGCATGAACGTGGTTATAAATGACCTGTGAACACCGACGTCTCAGTTTTGGACCTATGGCTGTGTCTATCTGCATGTCTGCATCATGGCTCCACATGGAAAATAATTGCCAGGGGAATTTAAAAATTTGATTGTGAGACTTCACAAAGATGGAAAAGGATACAGGAAGATCGGTGACCAACTGAAAACCAGTCGAAACACAGCTGCAGCAGTAATCAGGAGGTATAGAACGAGCCATAGTACCACTAATCAGAGCCGCAATGGCCGCACTCCTAAAATGACGCCACGGACAGTGCGCTGCTTGCACAATCTAGCTCTGAAAAGCAGACGGGCAACTGCTTCAGACTTGGCACAGGTGTTATCAACGGCATTCGGAGTTTCTGTGACAGCTCAGACGGTGCGAAGGACATTGCACAACCTCAACCTCTATGGACGGCGTCCGAGAAAAAAAACTCTTCGGCACAAAACTGCAAGATTAAACTTTGCTAAAGAACATGAAAAGAAGCCTGATAAATATTGGGAGCACATTCTTTGGTCAGATGAGACCAAGATGAATTTGTTCGGCTCAGATGGGGTCCAGCATGTTTGGCGTGAACCTGGCCAGGAATACCACAGTGAATGCATAGTCCCGACAGTGAAGCACAGAGTGTGATGATATGGGGCTGCATGTAAAATGTGTTGGGGAGATGACATTTATAGATGGCACCATGAATGCCTGTGGATATGCCAAAATACTGGCTGACAAGATGACTCCCAGTCTCCAGAATCTTGGCAGAAGAGGAATATTCCAACATGATAACGATCCAAAGCACACTGCCAAAATGACGAAAGAGTTTCTAAAGAAGAAAAAAGTGATAACTATGACCCTGCCAAGTATGTCGCCTGACTTGAATCCAATAGAACACCTTTGCGGTATTTTAAAGAGAAAGGTAGAGCAACACAACCCCATCCAGCAAAGAGCAGCTGAAAAAAATTGTCTCTGAAGAATGGCAGAACGTCTCTCCAGAAATTTGTGCAACACGGGTATCCTCCATGCCGAAGAGGATTGAGTCTGTCATCAAAAATAAAGGTAGACATACGAAATATTGAAAAAATAAAAGATTTGAATCTCAGTAATGAAAGGTGTACTGACTTTTGTTGCATTGAGTTCCTACTGTGGGGCCTGTATTTTTAATATAGTAAATCTAAACTGTTAGTTTTTAATTTTACATAAGAGCAAATACCCTACTGCTCAACTTAGAAGTAATGCAATTACCGTAAGGTGATACAATTTTAAATCATTTGCCATTTAAGTGATATTGCACAGGGGTGTACTCACTTCTGTTGTATACTGTATATGAAGTACTGGAGAAGCAAAGGTAAGATTTAAGCCCCATTGCACTGGCTCCTAGCGGCCGACGGTGAGCGGAAGTGATGTTTTAGATTTTTCGGTCTTAGTTTTTAGTGTTAGTTTAAGTCTAGACTACATCCCTTTAACATCGCACAGAACAGGAACCCGAGCGGCAAGATCGACATACTTCCTCTTTCTCAGAAATAGAAAAAAACGTTAAGTCTTATACATCCTCCACCTGCCGGCTGTTTATTAAAGAGCAGTTTTGAGAGGTGTAAAAAAAAAAAAAAAAAAAAAAAATAAATTGTTAAGATACTCAGGTTGGCTGGGAGAGTGAAGTAACCATGCGCCATAACTCTTGGCTGCCCCCTAAGGACCGAAGCAGGACTTTCAGTTTACGACTGATGCAATACCTCAGGAAACTGACAAATCCTCAAAACGCACCCCTCAAAGTCTTCTTTCGTAATGAATCGAGTCACTCTTACAGTATTCCCCCCAATAAGGTTAAGGGCACCTGGAGCTTCTCTATTTAAAAAATAAATTAATTAATTAATTAATTAAAAAAATAAAAGTTATTAACAAAAGTCTCCGTCTGAAGTAACTCTGTTTCTAACTTCTGAGGGGAAAAGCGTACGCCTCACAAGCCAAACCGATTCCGTTGCTGTTTTTCCAAAGGACTAGCGGACCGCAGACTTTCGATTGGCCCAGAAGGGATTCGATAGCTAAGCTGAATCAGACTGAATCACAGCACACAGGAGGCTCCACCGGGTCACTTAGTCCACACCCGGGCCCAATCTGACGTGACTCACCTACCCTACATGCAGAGGAGTCGGTCCTGATGGTACATGTATGGGCCCACCCTCGTATAGAGACCTGGTCTTTGCTTCAGTGTTAATGGCTCAATTAATAATACTTTTATGAGTCATTGAGAGATGGATGTTATTTTCAAAGTTCAAAAGAAATTCACACAGACCTCTCAAGCCGAGTTCTTGAGTAGAAACATGAGCGAAGTTTACGTGAACTATCGCGCATTCACAGATAGGTAGGTATAATGTTGCTCCTGCTTCCGCAGGTTATTATGTACCCCTTGCCCAAGGGGTTAGGCTTTCCATAAGCATGCACTAAGAATCTAATATTATAAAAAAACCAAATGAATCCCACACTTAAAAGGCAAATCCCTCTGTTTCTCATCTTCCTGTGGTCTCACTGGAGGGAAGAGTCGCTACTCAGACAAAATGGGAGTTGCTTAAAAAATTTTTTTTTTTAAATTGTCCTCAAATTGCCGTTTTCTTTGCATCTGTTCTTCTGGTTTTGTTAATCTTTAAAGGCCATTCTGCCGCTCTAATACTCTTAGCCTCTTGATATCTTTTTTCCCGCCCTTTCCTCCAAGCCACACATTTCCTCTGTGACATCAGGACGTCCTTTATGACATCATCAACAGCTGCATTTACTCACAGCATATCAGAAGAATTCTACTCGTATCCTTCATACACTCCTCCATTTGTTGTCTCATTTGCTGATTCACATTTACAATCTCATTTTCTGTCTTTTTGACCTCTTCTTGCTCCATTCATCTATTTCTCTTCTCCTTTCTTCCTTTTGCGGGCAATTTTTACACTTCCCCGTATTTGTTCATCCTGGCTGTCGCGGTTCCTCTTAGCGAAACGGGTTGCGGTTGCCCCCATCTTTGACCTTTGCCCCCTGGACGGCTCCACCCAGCGAGGGCTCCTGTTCCTCCTCCTCCTCTTCTGGTCCTCCTCTCGTCCTGGCCATTTCTGCACACGCTCACCCTTGAAAGGCCCTGGCCTCCTCTACATCACGACACCGCAGGTGTCTCATCATGAATGCAAGGGCCATGGTTTTTCACACGTGTGAGACAACTGGCATCTGTAATTCTCAGACTGTGAAGAACCACTCTGTTTTTTTTATGGTTTGTTACATGCGGACAAGTCACAGCGAACAGAAATGTGGCATAAATAAAGGTATGAGACTTAGAGTAAGCCTGATATGACCTCGTCAGTCTTGCCTGGAAACCAGTGATGTCATCCTGACAAATAAGGAAACTTGGTCATACGGTTTGACTTTGCGGAACATGCAATGATGTCAGAGGAGAACGCAGGGAGAGAGTCACAGGTATACAGAAAATTATTAACCACCACTGGTGCTCTTTCAAACCAAAAAGAATCAAGCTACTCGCATAGGGCTGTATTCCTGCCTTCGCCCACTGCATGCTGGGATAGATTCTAGCACTCCACGCAACCTGACCAGGAATAAGTGGGTATAGTTAATGGATGAGTGGATGGATTATTTTTATTTTTGTAACGCTACAATTGCTAAGTAGACAGTTGTTGTCTAAGGATACTTAGAACTTATGAGACAATTACATAAATAAGTGAATAATATCTGTGTTCACATACTTCAGTGCAAAGCGGTTTGGCTAGCATGCCGACACAGCACAGAGATTGAAGTTACTCTCGGTATTATGACTGCAGGATGGTTTGGCTAACACACGCTCACAGCACAGGGAGTGAAGTTACTCTCGGTGTTATGACTGCAGGATGGTTTGGGTAACGTAGTCACAGCACAGGGAGTGAAGTTACTCTCGGTGTTATGACTGCAGGGTGGTTTGGGTAACGTAGTCACAGCACAGGGAGTGAAGTTACTCTCGGTGTTATGACTGCGGTGGCTTGTACGTAGTCACAGCCAGGGTGCAGGACTACCTCGTGTATGATGCAGGGCGTTTGGACACCGGTCACACACAGGAGTGAAGTTACTCCGTGTTATGACTGCAGGATGGTTTGAGGTACGGTACAGCACGGAGGAAAGTCTCCGGTTGACTGCGGGTAGTTTGGTGAACGAGTCCAGCACGGAGTGAAGTTAACTGCGGCTGTTGACTGCAGGGTAATTCGCAACGTCAGTCACAGACAGGGTGAAGTTACTCTCGTGTTATGAACGCGACCTGTCCGAACACGGCCGGCTGTAGGACACCGAGCCCTGCGAATAATGCACTGGTCAGTGACCGTACTCGAGCGCAGACGCGTGTCACGACGGCTGAGGAAAGAGCGATCGCGTGACGAGAAAGCGTCGCTCAGTGACTCTGTGCCGCCTTCCTTAATAAGCGTCGACAGTATTGCAGTCAGTTTGAACGTGAATTCGAAGCAGCTCAGACAGGAACCAGTTGTTAGGCATTGAGTCTAACAAATTCGTAAATAATAAAACTGCAGTAGTAGTAGTAGTAGAAGTAGCAGTAGTCGTAGTCGTAGTAGTAGTAGTAGTAGTAGTAGTAGTAGCAGTAGCAGCAGCAGTAGTAGTAGTAGTAGCAGCAGTAGTAGTAGAAGTACTAGTCATAGTCGTAGTAGTAGTAATAATAAAAATGAAAATGTACACTGTGAGCAGTATGTCTGAGAAACAATGACAGAAACCGAATCCCAGAATTTCCATGGAAATTTTCAGCATTCCTCATGTCCAGCCCGTCAGAAATGGGGCAGCACTGATCAATATTATTGGATTGATTAACTAATTGAATTTTCCCATGCAGTTTTTTTACACAGTGTTGCAACAATGCAAAAGCAACCGTTTAAATGCTGGAATCTTATGACACCCAAAGCAATTACAAAACAATTTCAGTCCTTTGCTTTAATTTATGTATTTACAGCCTATTTGCTTTGGTGTAAAAAATTTCATCCATATTAAGATGAACTATAAATTGGTTTCTGGTGTGAGGGGAGTATACTCAGTGAACATGGCCGCCATATCCGGCAATATATAATAAAAGAGTGCCTTGTTGACTTTGAAAGGAGAAAGCCAATGGCTTAATATATCCGCTGTGATGTCACACAAATTAATCATCGGCTAATCAGATCTGCCCCCTAAAGTCCAGCTCAGCAGTGGCTCGTGCTTAACCTCCCCAATCCGGGAACTGGGAGTCCATATCGCGCGTGACGCACCGGCGGCTCCCTTTTAACACCGAACCCCCCACCCGGCTACAGCCCACAACAAAAGATAACGGCGCTAATATGGAATTTAAAGGTCCGATCTCAGCTACGCCCTCACATTCCTGGGAATGAAAGAGGATTAACGCTCTCTTTGGAAATTGACGGTGTCACGCGGTGCTGCGTAATCACGAGCGCTCGGGTGTACAGTACCGCAAGAGTTTTGTTTTGTGAACGGATTCGAGCGACTCCAAGCCGTTGCCTCAGACGTTTGACTGCAGACGCGGGAACCTGTCGTAGAACCTCTGTGGCTGAGCAGAGCTTGTCAGTTTAATCAGCGCACGGACTTCTGCAGATTGTTTCATTCTAATTAGGGGATTCGGTGCAGTTTCTTTACCCGAGTTAATGGGATTGAAATTTTTTACCAGAACAAAGTTTTTTTTTTGTTCTTTCAAGACAAAAATAAAGAAATAAATGTGAAGGTGCATAGGAGAAGAACAGTGGGTGAATGAGAGGAAGAGGGGATAGAGAGGGTGATCTGGGGACATGGATGAAAACTGTGCTTTCTGCTTGTGGAAAATATGGTACTAAGTTCAGCAGAATAATGAAGAGGTCTGTTGAAGTTGGGGGGGGGGGGGGTCTAAAGTTTATTATGTTCATCCCAAAGCTATAGAAATGTAACATTGTTCAGAAAAATGCAATTTCTTATTCTTATAATAATATGATTATGATGAATAATTATCATATTTAGTGTCATCTTTACACTTTACATCTTTCATTTTTATCCACAAGTAAGGAAGGTGCTCATCTTGATCAATTTCAACTCCTTCAGAAAGAAAACCTGGCCACGCTTTTCCTCAACCCCCAAATGGAAGTCACAATGAAGTGCAATTCCTTCACGGAAAGAAATGCTCCCACGCAACCCCATGCTCATTAGCGCAGAATGTCTTGAACCCGTATAATCCCGGTCTAATTGAAAGCAGCCTCCGTACACCTAGTCATAATGCACTACAGTCCGAGGCTTAAAAAAGCCTTTTAAAAAAAAAAACAAGGAATGCCGCACCTGAGGATTTGAGCTTTGTTAACGAGCCATAATATGAACCAGCTGGCCTTGAGCTTTGAGTGAGTTCCAGTATGTTTCACTTTGAGGGGATTTACCCAGATAGGGCACAGCACAACTGCAAATGTGGGAAAAATTTAACTAGCAAGAGAATTTACCTCCGCAAATGGCTATGATTTTTGGCGATTGTTGTTATTACCATTTATTATTTACATGTCTTGCATACAATGTGAACACCTTAATTTCAGACTATTAACACTGGCTGAGCGACGTTGGGGTTACATTTCAAAACTACAAGCTTGATGTGAGTTTACAGATCTACTAACCTCTGATCCTATAGTTTTTTTAAAAATGCCCTCTTGGCAGAAGCATTTTTATAACTTAAATTTTGGAAAGAAAAAAGTACTAATTACTTCAAGACTAAAAAATACATTTTCATTCATTTATTCACTTTTGTTATTACCCTATTACTGGTCTCACTTCACTGCGAGATTATGTTCTACTGTGAAGTCGAAATCACCACAGATATTCGTGTCTTTTTCTATATCGGCTTCAGTTTATTTGTAAAGTCGAAGGCATTTCTCCCTACTATTATAGTATCTACAATTAATGGTAAATGGCTACCCTCTAGTGGCCGTTACCTGTAATAACACAGATTACATAACCTTTTCACGGAAAAATGGTTGGAGGTGGGGGGGGATACTTTTACCATTTTCTATTTTATTTTCCACCCCGTTATCGTCAGTTTAGGGAAGATGTGACGGTGCAATATCAGCTAAACACGAATTTGCGTCCGTGCACACAGGAGACTTCCCTATTTTGTCAGCTGTTGGCAAAACCCTGCAAAGGAAACGCTTCAAGCCTGTCCTGGTATAATATCGGCAAAAGGCCGGCTACAGGAGAGACCGTATGCGGAGGGGTATTGATGCTTTTATCATCTTTATCAAGTTCACGATCAAAGGCTGTCAGGTCCTAGCTTGGGTTCAGTTCGCCTGCAGCAAAGGAACCGAACACCTTGCTAACTGACAAATCACCACAACGCAAGGTCTGGTTATGCGGTCGTTATGAGCCAACGAACTTAATACTTTGTCCAAACCCGGCGACACAGCATAACCTGGAGGGACACGTGCGGTCTAAAGATGTGCGCGTTTTTACACGTAGGCTATAGTTTTTTCATGGGTTTTCTGGTGTGTTCTTGCAGCCAGTAGAGTTACAAAACGTGTAGGGGCTCCTTTGATTGACAACACGACAGAGTGGAGAAAAAAGCAGTTGACATCCTTTATGCAATCGCAGCGATAATGCAAACGAAGCTATTATAATGTGATGTCTTGTAATAACTTCCGCCCGGCCAACCCTTTGCCGCGTTACCTCCATTAGCCACAAGAGGGAAACAGTACGCCGTACTACAGCTTGGTTGGGTTTGCGTCGATGCTTGCGAACAGTGTTGACTGGTTGGATTATATTTGTTCCACAAAACATATTCATGGAGACAGCAGTGAGATACGCTCTTTTTATTTCCTTCCAGTTACTCTGAGAAGTGATTTGCTGTGTGTCATCACTGACATGGGCAGAGACTGAACAGGAAAACTGATCAAGTAATGTATTTTACACGAAGAGATACAAATAAATCAAGACTAGTACGTAAAAATAATTCACACAGGCACTTAGACCCCAAGTCAAAGCTTTCTCACCAGTAACCTAATACACACTACTGCCCAAGGAAATAAAACAAAACCTCTTTTCAACCATTCGTGTTCATAACAGTACTCTATATAATGACTTCCTTGTTTTACACATTTAAAATAGGGAAGCCATTCAATAATAATAATTATAATACAGGATCAGGCAAACATAGGTGACACACTAGCCTTTGTTATTCCAGGTGTGCATATGCACTGTTGCTAGCAGAAAAGGCCCCTTGGTCTTTGAGCAGTTTCCCTTGTTTGGCTTTCCTCTTTATATCCCGGAACAAATACAAACTGAGAACAAACTGGAGGATCTAGAAAACAGCAAACACTTCAGTGCAATGTTACATTTTCAAGAAGTCAACACACAAACGTTACGCTTTCAAGAGTGCGCACGCTATTGCGACCTTTTCAAAATAGTAGCCACGCTAATGTTACGTGTAAACATGCCAATGTTACATTTGCAAGAGTTTAATAACCACACTATCTTCTTTAAAACAATAACACATTGCTGTGACCTCAAGAAACCAAACAAATGTTACACAGACAGAGAGAGAGTGAGTAAGAGTGTTCCATGTGATGACATCTACACCCATTTCCCCACAGCATCCTTGGTTCCCAGGTTTTAGAGATACTGAGATACGTATCACCATCAAGGGCTACTTCTTGACAACAGTGCGTCTGAGTCTCTGTCTCTCGTTTTTACTAACCCCTAGCAAATCCTCACTTGCCCCCCCCCCCCCCCCCCCTTTAATTGGCTTGATAATCCCACCTCTCCCAGTGCACTGCTCGTCTTTAACTCTCATCAGCATTAGGCACTGTATAGATGTACGACCGGACGCGCTTGTGCAGGAGTCAGTGTGTGTTTTTCTGTTACCTGAATGATCACCAGGCCAGCGTCCATGCCCAGTATTGCGTAGCCGTTTTCTCGAAGCCAGGCTTCGATGCGGTCCTGGCAGCCCTGCGCACGAAACCGTTAAGACTCCGTTAAATTCGTTAGCACTAAAGCCTGAGCAATCACTTAAATTTAACACGTCACAGTTAACATCCAGCGTTATTTTAAATGCCTTTCAGTGCTATGTTCCCGTGCTGTCCTACCTCGGTGTAGAAAGCCGACCCATTGCCAAACCTTTGCGTGGAGTCATCATTGAGGTGCGGGCAGGCGGATTTGAAACACGAGCACGGATACACGTTTTCGTCGAGGAGAGCTTTAATAAACGTGTTGTTCTCCCATTGAGTGTAGTTGGTTCTTCCACAGCACTTGCTCTATAAAAAAGTCATATGACTTAGTTTTGGGACAAATCGTAAATATTCATCCGTTTTGATTTAATGTAATGTACCTATAGACAATCTCTGAGGTGTTTTACGCACATTATGTTGTACAGCGTCGAGGACATTCCAGAGATTTGTTGAAGTGTTTGCGTTTTCGGTCCCGTAGTCCACAATTATATCGTCCACCTCCTTCTCCAGTGCCTTTATAACCTATGGATGAACACCGATTAAAGTGTATTTGCAAAAGTCGTTTGCCCAGGGAAAACATTTCAGCCATAGGCCTATGTCACTTCGTACAACCTTGGAAAAAAGAACCGTAATATTATTTACTATATTAAGGTTGTATTTTCCAAAGTTTCACAGAAACTAGACAAGAAAATGAAACAGAAATTTAATAGGACATTACTTTTTGGAATTTTGGGGTTTTGGAATGTTCACTAATGGTAGTAGCCTACTACTGGGTCCTATACAACAGAACAGCACAAGGAATAGGCTACACGTAAAAAAAACATTTCATTAATTATTGTGGCAGTGCAGAATAATGGGTAAGGAGCTGTTCTTGCAACGTGAAGGTTCTGGAAAATGTTAGTACAGAAAACGCGAAATAACTGAAATATATTCTTACCGTATCACGTCCCAAGAGCAATACGAAAGTGACGAAAAGCTGGCCAAGGAATATGACGATTAAAAGGATCATGTACTACAAAAAGGGGAAAAAAGGTATGAGATAAACATAAAAGCATATTCCAAATGAACCGCAATCTTTCAAATGGGTTGAGTATGGAATGTATGGCTGTTGCGCGTGCTGTGGATGGAGTGGGTTGAACCGAAATAAAAAATAAAAAAAAAACTAAAACACCATCAAACGTTTATAGAGATACTTACCAAAACGATAAGAAGTCGTATTTCTTTAGCTGTGGCTATATATCCGAGGACGCTGACACCGACCGCAACAAGACCGACCATGAAAAGCCCGCCGGCGACGGTTTTCATTTGGCCTGTGAAGAAAATGGCAAAAGGCCAATACGGCGACAAATGACGGGTAAAAAAAAGAGGAAGACTTATTTCCACATGGGACCAATCACAATTCACTATGTATCCATGCTGTTCATATCTTTAAAAACCCTTCAGCTGTCCCCCCATTTACAACAAGATTGATTGTAATATTTGCTCTGTAGGACAGGTGAGCAGGCCGTAAAAGGGTTAAGGAAGACCATTACATTACGTTACAGGCATTTAGCAGACGCTCTTATCCAGAGCGACTTACACAACTTTTTTGCATAGCATTTACACTGCATCCATTTATACAGCTGGATGTATACTGAAGCAATGCAGGTTAAGTACCTTGCTCAAGGGTACAACGGCAGTGTCCCTACCCGAGAGCTGAACCTGCAACCTTCAAGTTACAAGACCAAGCGGTGGTCCCATCCTGAAACTACTCTACTGTAGGGTTTTTACATTCGCATAGCGAAATGAGTCTGAGCACACCGACGTTGCCTTCCTGAGTCTTCAGCCCTGGTCTAGAATCCACATGACCTTGTTTCTCGTGTCGGAATTGGTTTCTGACTTTAAACTGAAAGCACAAAACCCACAGACCCTGCGGCCTTGCAGGTCCATCTTTGCAGACGGCAGCGAAACGGCATCGCTCAGACTGTCGGGGACTGGGTCTCTTGAAAGCCGCTTCATCACGAGATTCGCCCCCCCCCCAACGACCAGAGTGACCCTGAACACTCAAGAGCGCTTTCCCGCCAACCATGGTCCGGCTCGCTTTCCCGCCATTGCCCGCCGATACGTTTATCCGCGACGGGCTCGCGGCATCTCATCAGAAACCGCGCCCGTCTGCGGCGGCGGCGACCGTTCGGTCACTCGTTCGTTTAAAAAAATGTGCGAGGCCATGAAAGCGATTTCCCCTCCGGAGGAGGATGATGATGATGATGATGAACCATCGCGTTCTAATCGGTTCTACGGCACACCGCCCTTCGACCGCATGGCGCGTGCTTCGCGTGTCCGGTCTCAGTAGCTTTAGGCTGGAAGTTGCTCTTGTTTAGGAGCGTCTGTGCGGACAGTGAATGTGAATGAAACCAGGACGGAGAGTCGGTTTGCTTGCATTCGTTTTCTGACCTCCTTCGGATTTTGGTGCTCGGACCGGCTACGTCAAGAGGACGACTCCCAGCGGATCGGCCATCTTGTCTCAGTCCAATGTTCCAGTGGGTTTGGGTGTGAAGGACGCGTTGTGACACTATCAGTTTCTACATTTAGAATCCTGGTTTATAGGGTTGTGAAACCAGGGTGTAGGGTGTGTAGGGTGACCGGACGTCCCTGTTTTCCGGGGACTGCTCCCGTTTTTGGTGCCCTGATTGGCCAGACCGTCTTCACACCTGACCCCCCCCGCCAGGTAAAGGGAGGCTGGAAGACCAGCACGGCCCTCGAGGACCGCGATTTGAAATCTGGTCACCTTAGGTTTGCAGGGGCGTCCCTGTGATAGACCTTTTGCATTCAGCGATGCTTTAGCTACCAAGCAAAGCCGGCAGTTTCCGGACGTTGTGCCAGTTGCGGGTCATGCCCTCGGTCCGACCTGAAAAAAGTGACAGCGCTATTTGTTGACCTTTACTTCCTGGTTGCTCCCCGTTGCTAAGCTCCCGTTCTTCCGCGTGCGGCTCGCGTAGCGACGGACTGAGCAAACGCCACAGATTTACATGCCCGCCGTGTCGTCTCCGCACAAACAGGAGAGCTGCGGACGGCACGGGCAGTACTCACCGTCGCCTATGGTCACCACGAAACTGCTCTTGTCAAACAAAATCCATATTCCACACCCAAAGACAGCCAGCCCGATTATCTAGAGAGGGGAGAAAAAGAGTTACACGTCACACAGGGCACACTGAGACTTAAAAAATGGGTTTGTTGTTTGCATGCACGGTAAAGTTATTTTATGACAACTTGATTGGTGGAAAGTATTAATGTGTATACTTTTTAGGCCACTGATTTGTTTGAGCAGGAAAACAGCTTCTCGGCGGAGCATCAGAAACTGAATTTATCCTCTTGGGTTTTTTTGAGATGAAAGAAAGTAAAAAATATTTGAGGCCTCACCACAAAGATGCCGTTGAAAACCATTAAGAAGAATTTCAGAATCTGAATCCTCTCTTCCACCTTCATTCTCCAGTTCAGTGTGATTCCGGCTCGACAAGCAGCAAACAGAAGGCTTTGAACACTGCACTGGAGTATGCTACCTTTGGTTTACTTCCTGGTTACACATCAAAACATGACAAATGACATTAAATATTTAATACATGGTGCCTTTACAATATCTGTATGTATATCTGTACTATTGATATATGAATTAAAGAGAGATTATACATGGGTATGTGGGTTTGTACTGGGTATGGGTTTGTATGTATTCTAGTCAGCATATATTATATGTATGTTAGTGTAACAAGAAGACAAAAGGCACTGCAAACAAACCATATCTATACATAAGTAAAAAATATATGTAGGGTTGAATAGAAAATAAACATAAGCACCATTACTTACTTTTGATACGGCCAGTTCCTAAAGGAGAAGTCTACCTATGACGAACCATAACACGTTTGTTCCCTTTAGTAGTTCATTCTCCGACTTGCCTGCAAGTCTGTGCAAGTTTCAGTTGGCTACAAGAAATGCAAATCCATATCCAAAGTCCACGAAAAGTAATTTCAAAGTGCAGCCTGCTGCTTCCTTATAGCCGTCTAATAGTTAACTGCGCGCCATTAAAAGCCGTTAAGTAAAGTGTCAAGCGCGTTCCATCGTCTGTCTACCGGTTCCCAACCCCTAGGGGGCGTCCTCCCTAGAGATGGTATCAACAGTTCAAGCGCAATCATTTTCGAGGATTTTAGGCTATTTTTTTTGTCCGCGTCTCTCCATTCTGCACTACGCCCTCGCTCCCATTTTTTCCCCCGTCTATTTGTCAGGGTGGGTGTTGTTATTAATGATGCACGTGATGATGTCATAACTCGGAAAACCTTTTAGTTTTAAAGCGTGGCAATAGAATAGAATACCTCTATACCCATTTGCTGTTATTATGTGTGGGGCCGTTAAGTGGTGATATTATAGGGGCTTTTTTGAACGGAAAAATATCAGGTGTATTTGTAGTTGAAGTTGTCATCATTTTCTTCTGTACAGATTGTGAATCAAATTGGTGGGGCTGGAGCCTGTTGGATGCTCTCACTTTAAATACACTGCAACTTCTTCCTGCTCTTGCCTAACCATCTAAACATGTGTTAAAACAAGAAAACTGCCTGACCACCTGCAACCTACAACAGAAAAGTACCGACACAAAACATACAGAAAACAAAACGTGGCAGCGGCAAACTGTAACACACAAAAGTAAAGAGAGTCTAAAAAAAAGAGTCTGAGCCAAAAAGGAATCGTTCAAAAGCCCTTCAGCTGAGGTGTCTTCGGGCTTTATCGCACACAGGTGCACATCGTCAAGCAATCAAGCCCCAATCAGCTCCACCTGCAGGATTAAGACATGCATGCAGACTCCAAAGTAAGGGAATGTAACGGTAACATATTTCTGAATGTGTAAATCAATTATATATTTCTCCATATTGCTGATTATTACCAGGCGGAATACTTGAGGACCGCTGCTGATCCATGCAGGTCACAGATCAGAAAGGCGACAAGAAGGATGAGGTCATTTGCGAGAGGTTAATTGCACGTAGGTGGCAGAATGTAGATTTTTCATTTACAATTCTGATCTATTTAGAGTTCCCATCATTCATTATAAGGCATGATTATGCAAACATACATGAAATGGGAAATGTATATTTGTATAACTACCAAGCCACTCATTATCCCCAGTGTTCTACTGCGTGGCCAAGAAAATGTATGTCTTGTTAAAGAAAAAGGGAAATAGACTCAATTACAAACCTTCGCCACAAGAGGGAGCATGGTACCCGTACAAAGTAATCTAAAAAATGTGGCAACACGTTTGTCTCAAGGTCAACGGTTCTCTGAGAAAAAATAATAATCATTGTTAGCCAATCTGCTTCTTGTACCACAGAGATTCACAGTTGTGGGAGTAATTGCTATCTTGCAGTTAGCTGTGAACATTCTGATTGCTGAGACTTACCCAGTTGAAGTCTGGGTCAAGTGTAGACATCTGTGTTTACTGTTCAGCGAAAACATACTTGATGTTTACATTTTGAACAAGCGGAACCATAAATTAACTTACAGTTTTGTGCATTGAGTTCATGTTGTTGGTCCTCTGGAGAACAGTTGCTTTCAAACAGACTTGGCAATTGAGAAAAGATTTAAATTTCA
The DNA here is from genome assembly GCF_018555375.3 of Anguilla rostrata. Lineage (NCBI taxonomy): Eukaryota > Metazoa > Chordata > Actinopteri > Anguilliformes > Anguillidae > Anguilla > Anguilla rostrata. Next base: position 5,212,590 of record NC_057951.1, on the reverse strand, counting down.
GTTCAATTGTATTAAACATTATTTAATTAGCTGTTAAATATTATTTTGTTATTTTACTTCAGTTACGTGAATGAACATTTAAATAAACTAAATAAACTATTATTTAGTTTACAAAATAATAGAATAATTATTGCTTTCTGGTTTCGTTTTATGAATGGCTTTTGCATGTCCATCACATTTGACTCAAAGGTGTTCATTTTGTACTGTACAGTTTTGCAGCATAGAAGTGAGTAGTTTGTATTTTTAGTTTTGCGCTTTTATTTTGAAAAAATGAGTCATAGCCGCAGATCTCTGTGGGGTGTTTACAGACGAATGTACATGTTTTTGTACTCATCCGCTAAAAATTAATTTTGAGTCGTGCGCATTAGCATGTTCCAGTTTTAATTCACGTGACTTTACCTTACCTATTTTCCTTCCTGATCTAATTTGAATAGCTGCCTGCTTAAAGCTATATGAGATCATGCAAAAAATCTGGGCCACCAGCATGCGTCTCCTTTAAAAAATCACCTTCAAACATGGCTCTAGATATCAGAGTCAGAAATGAAAATGATAAAAATACTTCGTAATATATTAACGTAAAATCCCAGTGATTAAGAAAGTGTAAAACGCATTCAAAAGCACACATTTACTGGGAATATGATGACAAAAATAATCTGTGTGTATACCTGTATTTTATAATGCAGTCTCATATTCCGCATAAGTTCCATTCCTGCAATCAGACGCACGTTCTGGAGGCAAGAAGATACCGTTATTTTACAATTTACTGTCTTACCGGATCCTGGGCTAAATCACAAGCATTGTCACCATCGGACATGTTGATTAGAGCTTGGCCAGAGGAGGTTTGATTAATGACTTTGAATTGACATGGCTGTCTTCAATTAAGTGTTGGCCAAAGACGATGGCCGGACACAACAAAGATGCACACTACAAACTCCTTCCGCAGTGCATCCTTCCCTTAGGGGCTACAGCTTGAAGTATTTTTCTTATTTCCAGGGAACATCAAACTCAAAAAGTTGCATGCGACTAAATATGCAACAGTAATTTCAGTCGTTTTCTTGAAGGCGAGGACAGGGCGCATTCTGCTGGAACTGAAGAGACGCCTTCTTGACTTTTATTCTGGGTAGTTAAAATGTTTCCACGGGCTTTTAGATGTTGTTGTTTTTTCTACATGGATTGTTTCCAACACTCTCAAAAATAAAGGCTCATTGAGGGTCGATGTTTGTTCTTTAAGGAACAAATTTGCCAAATGTACCCTGAAGGTACAATAATGTTATATTTTGGTACTAATGCGTGCCTCTTCCAAGCAAAAATGGTACAAATGAATTATGTATTTCTACCTAGGGATATAATTTCATGTACCCGATACCTCTGTAGTGACAAGCGTTTTACCGTTTTTGACACATTTTCATGCTTTTTTTTTTCCTGAGACAGAATCATACGCGATGTTCAGTGTCGCGGGTAAGGTCGAAGGGTCGTAGCCGCGTGCAAAATTACGATTGGCCGGGGCCTCGTTATTAATTTCAGCTGACTCTCACATTCCTGGCATTCTGGGAGTGACCCGAGCTCGCCGTGTTTACCCACCACTTTCGCTGATACCGGGTCCCCCCGGGTTAACGATTACAGGAACTCTGCGCTCGCTTTCTAAACCAGTGGGTAAACATTCAGGCCCTCGGGTTTTGTGAAAAGACTTGCACGTTGACACAGCTTCAAAATTACACCATGGTTATCAGCATATGATATGAGCGCACTTATTGCAACAATGTTAATGGGCAAAACTCATTATACTTTGAAAATTCATATGATAAAAAAAAAAAAACACCTGAAAGGAGTTTGGACATGATGTTCGGGTTGGTAATATTCTGTTGTGACACTTTTGAACTGATGCACTTGTTGTACGTCGCTCTGGATAAGAGCGTCTGCTAAATGCCTGTCATGTAATATACCCGACGCTGTTGTAGCATGAAATAGAGCAGGGCCCCGTTTCGTGGAGCTGGATAACCGTTCCGAGTAAAACCCGGAACGGCTCTATTTGCTTCAGTCCATGTTCCAGATTTGGGAGGTTTCCGGGTTTTGCTCAGAGCAGTTGCCCGGCTACCTCAGTGATCCTGCTTTTGTGATATCAGGCCCCAGGAACGGGGTTCCCAGTGGGTAGGTGGACGTGTCTGTCCGCTTCCCACGTAAACCGCTTCCTGCAGAGTGTTCTCCTTTCTAAACGGGGGTGATGCGATTCCTAGCGCAAGCCCGCCGCAGCCGCTACCAGGGCGCTACGCTACATCAGCCCAGGACAGTATGAGCTTAAGACTGGGGCCAAGGACTGACCTTATTACACTGCACGTTGGTCACCTGTGTTCTTCTAACCGAGAGAGTTTCTCCCCCCCCCCCCCAACTCTTGCACCAGACTTTGTTATTACTGCTGTTGAGCTCTCTGCTCCTCCTGTTGGCTGAGTTGACCGCAATGCAAGAGGAACGCTTGACGAGTAACCATATAATCAAGAATCATGAGGGAAAAAAACGGGTTAAACTGTGAATTGGTTGTGCATTTTTGACTGACCCCTTGATTTGAAATCTGGGGAAGCTACTAAGGTTGGAACGGGGGTTGGCCAGAGGTGGAAAGTCCAGGGCTCAGAAAGTAAAAGTCCCATCACATATTTCTCCCATCCTAGAACTCAGCCGGCTGATTTCACTAATTAGATCTACCTCCTGTCTGAGGAATTGTGCTAATTGGCAAATACAGGTGGTTGAAACAAAAAACAAATTATGCGTGCAGAGGTACGTGTTATACACATTTTGCTTCACAGAGAACAAAACCTTTTTTTTTAAAAAAAAAAGTCTCTTGTAAATCCTTCAGTAAGCAGGCCTGAGGGGTTGGAATCTGGGGGAGAGGAAGGGGGAAGGGGGAATGGGGAGGGGGAGTTAATTTCTTTGTCCCTTCTTTGTACTTTGAACTTGTATTACTGTTAAAACCGCACCTGTCAGTCTTCCAGACCCACGTTACTGGAAGTGCCATACAGTGAGGACTACACTTGCCTGATATGACACGTGGTGGGTCATTAGTGATCACAATCATCCATAAGAAGTTCTTTCGTGTGGTTTCTGCAAAGTATTTTCTTTTTCTAGCTTGCGTGAAAGAAGCAGGAAGGTCCTTTATTCGGTTCTTATTAATTTATTTTCGCTGGTCCTGTTGTTTTTTTGTTTTGTTTACTGACATCCTCCTGCTGATAGATTGACAGGAAATGAAATGGTTGGGTGGGATTTTGAAGCCTACGGTGAGAAGCGAAAACGCAGGTCCGTGTTTTCTCTACAAAGCCTGTTTTCCGCTGCGGCTACACGACGGTCGCCAGGAGAAAACAAAGACCGCTTACAGGCGTCTGTCATCGGGAGATGTACGGCAAACGTCTGTCCCCGCATGAACCGAGCCACTTATAACTGGAGCGGTCTGCAGGAGGAAAAAAAAATGATGTATTGGTTTTATTGCGAGCATGTTTATACAGGTAGATGGCTGAACGTGTTGGAGTAGGTGCAAATCTTGGTCATGTGTGCAAGTCTTATGTAAAATATAGGACAGTAAATGCATTGTGGTCATGATGTTTGCCTTTCTATTTTGGCGTTCATCAAGATGCTCTTACCTAGAGGGGTTATGTTTAAATTCACAGTTTAATTTGCTTGCCAGGATATGACAGCGGCACCACAGCCTTTGAGTTACATACCCAGTTCCAGAGACCGGAAACACATCCCTGATATGCTAGAGATAGGGGGGAAAAAAACAGAAGTAGCCCCCCTTCACCGTCAAACAATTTAATCTGGACCAAAGTTAAAAATTCTGGACACAAAAGCCGAAAACTGTTTTTCTGACCTTGCCACACCCAGTTCCCTAACCGCAATACTGCAAGTTTTGAGATCTCATTTGCTAAAGCTGTGATGTGACAGTTGTCTCACAGTAGGGTTCTACCCAGATCAGTTGCTTTGAGAGGTACAGAATCTGTACTGGCCAATAAGATCCGTACTGGCTTATTGGGGACAATGCTTTGCACCAAAGCCTTCTATGTTAACCGTCAAATCATGGATAATATGAAAGCCGTCAATATTTCCGCCAGCACGTCACACCGGAGTGTTTTCAAGCATTTGTTTTTTTGAAAAGGGAGGAAGGAAAAGAGCAGGTCTATGGGTGGAAATGGACCACAAAAGATACCGCGGGAAGGGTCAGCGTTCCATCCACACTCCCGGGTCCGAGACTGACGTCACGCGCGGGTGGAATCTGCTGACCTTGCCGCGCGGTCGCCCCGAGGCAGGAAACCCAAACGGAAAGCAGCCATTGTGTGAGCAAAATAGTCGAGAGGCAAAATTAGCGAAATTTATTTTTTTATTTATTTATTTTTATCTCAGCTGTTGCACAACATTATAACAAAAGCTAGGGACAGCTTCCTCGAGGACTTCAAGGAACACGGCGGGTGACAGCAGAAGATTACTTCTGGGCGGAAAATAAAAATATTCTCACTCAACCATGAAGCCACAAACTGAAATCTTTCTGCGACTTTATCAGCATTAGCTACATTCCGCATTCTCTTACCCGGTGAAAATCTGCTGCCAGTGTCATACTGAATACAGGCATACACGTGGGTTCTCTGGCTGAAGATGAATGTGTTTGGCAAGACCGGTTTGCATTTGGCTGCAGTTCTGTAATTATTAAAAACTTCGCAGGAGCAGATGGTTCAGTCACTCTAGTGTTGTCTCGTCTTGATAAATCGGTTTGAAATGGAAAGAATGTGCGCAGATAGGATCGCGTCCAGCATCACATTATGATTGTATGTGACCAAATTACTTAAATATGTTTGAATGAGGGAGCAGTAGTACTAGTATTTTCATCTGGGCTATTTTACGGAAATGCATGAATTGTTCATTTATTCTTCACAAGTTCATAAAATGCAATGCTTGGACCAACTTCACGAATTTCCTTTCCAACTCCAAATGTAATTCCTTATAACTGACAGCTGGGTTTGATTAATGCAACCGTTAACTGCGCGCGACCTAATTGTAACCCCCAGTAATTACCACAGTCAACGTATAGGTTGGTTTATAGCTGGCCGTTTAGTTCTTAATTCTCTTTTGGTGGTGTTTGTGGGTTTTCTTTGCAAGCACGGGAAGTGCGACGAGGAATACGGAAAATTAAAGGGAATCGGTTTCATTTCCCAGTGATATAGTGTCAAACAAAAAGCAATGCGTCCAGATTTTATAGCAGCATACTAGCCGCAGAAAGACAGTGCAGAGTATCAGAGACGGTTTTTCTCACGTACACCACCGGACACCTATTGAGCTGTACCGGGGGGGTTAGGCTATTTACGAGCCTCTGTTCGGCGCCCCGGGCCAAATCAAATGCGAGCTTTGACCACCAGCCGAAGATGAATTACAAAGCCGCCGCCTTCGGCAGGTCGCTCGCCTCCGTCGTCTGATCTCTAAAATTAACTATTAATGGGACTGTCAAATCAACAGCGTTGCTCGAAGAGCGCTGCCAGCACAGGAAAAAATTTACAGGGCGCGACGTTTCCCAGTCAGAAAAGGAGACCCCCCCCCCACAGTAAGAAATGACGTCATCCGAACCGCATTGCAAGGCTTTGATCCGGTAAATGAATACATGTACGTATAGGCTTACATTATTGGAGATTATGAGCAGCAAGGTGCTGCTTTCGCTTCCGAGTGGATGCACTTGCCGTCATGACTGGCTGCTCTGTTTCAGCACTGCCACGTAGGAACAGGAAATCCAGACGGACATCTTTCATCATTCAAACTGCTCATCGGCAGATGGCTTATTGTCTTTCCTTAATTACACGCCTTGAACCAATCAGCGTTTGCATCCTTACAAATGCACAGAACGACTAAATTTCTCATGGGACCTATTTGGGCCTAACCGTAGAGCCTTATGCATTTTTCTAATTTTTCTTTGAAATGCAGTTTTCATAGAATATGACTTCAGCATACTTAGAGTTTGGAAACCGCTAAGTGTGAGCGTTGATGCAAGATTCAGGTTATGTTTAGGAGCTAGGGAAATGATTAGCCTTTAGGATACTATACCCTGATAAGTGTAATCAATGTGTAGAAACATTTACACTTTAATTGCACTTGCAAAAACTGTATCTTGACATTTTAACGGCACTGATGGTGTGGCCCTGATGTTTTAATGGTCGGACTGCAATCAAACCTTGAAACAGAGATGCAAACAAGTTTTGAAGTGCTGTGTAATAAATGTGTATTTACACAGTAGTTACGCTGTGCCTACCTCAGTCACTAATGTGTAATTACCGCGTAATAACACTCCTCTTCCACTATTTACGAGATCAAATCATTATACAGCGAGCCAATACCACTTAACATTCAAAATGGTTCAGAGCGCATCTTAACCGGGACAGATGGCTCTCGACTTGGACGCGTGATGTCACTTCCTCCGGAGTGACGCGGGTATTCAGCCAAGGCCGAAGCCTGCTCGAAAATTCCACCCGTGGTTTGACGGGTTTAAACCCCAGCGGTGACGTTAGCGTTGACACCGCTCAGCCTGCATTCGTACGCGGTCCGCAGAAAGCAGGAAGAAGTCGGTCCTGTCTTTACTTGCTTGCTCCCGGTTTCTTTCATTGCCCATAATAGGGAACATTAAGTCCCTGAAGGGTAAATGCGCACACAGAAATAAGTCACTGGAAAGATGTCAGGTGCATCTGTTTAGAATTCAAAGGAGCGCACCCACTCGGCACAAAAAAACAGCGTGCCGTTGAGCTGCATTCTGTGCGAGGATAATGAGATTGTCTTTTAAAAGAGGATGTTCGCACAAAGAGTTAGTTTTTACCCCGGTTCCGGTGCTCTCTAAAACACACAGAACCTGACTCTTACGAGACTCTATTTGACATTGTTGTGTGGTCATTTTAGGTGTTCTTCTGTACGCGAAAGCAAAACAGCTGTGCGTACACTGTGACACAAGTGGATATACACACAAATGTATATGTGCACACACAAGAATGCAAGCACAGAGAGAGAGAGAGAGAGAAATTAGACAGGTATCCTAAAATGTATTATATAAATACCTACGGAAACATGCACTAAGCCTCCTTAATATTTAAATGACACTTAACGGATTGTCGGTTTTTTCTTGGATTTTGTTCTATTGTAGCACTCAAACCTTAATTTAAAAACGGCCTTTGTAAAAAAAAATTCTAAGAGCCTAAAGGATTACAGCTGAAACGAGAGAATTAAAACCTTCCGTTTACTGTCAATCCAACATTTTTGTAGGAGTCAAAACTGACATGCTCACACGGGTGACTTTGCATGTCATTTTCACTGTTAGTGAACTGCACTAAAACCCACTGACTGCATATAGTTGGTACACTAAAATGTAAACAGGAAGATGCAGTTAATTATATACAGTGAATGTCCGATCCTGTGTAATTGAAGCAGCAGCTTTGGAAGTACAGTATACACTCGCGTACTTCCGAGAAGGTTCGGGGATTAAGAGCAGAATTACAGCCGAGGTTTGCGTCCCGGTGCCTGAGCTCGGGGTATCCGCGTCGACCGCAGACCCGCCAATGCTCCGCGCCGAGCAGTGACAGGACGCGTATCGTATTAGCCGCGGGGCGCGTGGAACGAAGCGTCCTTTTAAAGGAGCGGACTACGCTCGCCGGAGTAATGGGGGGTGCACGAAAGGGGCGGAAAAAGGCGGCGGGATAACGGAGAGGGGAACGAGGGGTAGGTCAAACCCCCCCCCCCCCCGTTCCAGCTCTGGAAGAGACGCTTCCGCAGATTAAAAGGGGGCCAGCGGCACCCACCGCAGACATAACAATGAGAAATACCTGCAGGCCTAAAACTGAAAGAGATACTGGTACTCTTTAACTTGTGGTGCGGAAACGTAGGGGCACAGTGATTTGGATGGGTGGAAATGGCGTTTTTACAAAGACACCCAGACACCCTCATACATAACTTTAGACATATATCCCTGTGTATGTAGGCATTTGTGGGCGTGCGTGTGTGTGTGTGTGTGTGTGTGCGTGTGTGTGTGTGTGTGTGCACGCACGTGTGTGGGTGTCTGTATTTACACACAGGAATGATATAGGGCCTTTGAGGTTTGAGAATGTTGTATGAAATATAAAGAGAAGGTTATTGTTTGGAATGAATGCAGGGTGGAGTTTAACCCAGGGAAAGGGCATCAGTGATAGCAGTCGGGGCAGACTTCCTGCAGGAAGGGAAGTGGTGAGGTCAAAGCCTAATCAAAGCTGCGCTGCTATTGGCTGTGCGAGCCTCGCGGGGGGCGGGGTTACTGCACAGGAACAATGGAGGGTGTTTCCTCTGGGGCCTCCTCAACTTATTTAACCGTGCAGGAATTTGTGTGTGTGTGTGTGTGTGTATGAGTGAATGACTGACTGTGTTTATGTGTGTGTATGCACGTGCGGAGATTGTGTGGAGATGTGAGATGAAGATTTTGTGTCTGTGTGTATGTGTGTGTGTGTGTGTGTGTGTGTGTATTTGCATAAGGGCCACCCTTTACACACCGTTACTCACAGGGATATCACACAGACACACGGCCCCTTCCTTAGTTCCCAACGCCCTGTGGAGAGGTCCTGACCCCCCCGCCCCCAGCCTGCAGGTGTTCCCCACACTCCCCGCTCACACGTCTCTGGTTCAAAGACCCGAACCCGCGCTCGGCCGCGGCCCCACAAAGCGCTTCGGAGAGAAACGGCCGCGGGGACCTTCCGGAAGGAACCGGAACTCTTCAGAAGCCCGCTTTAGCCTCTGTCTGGAACGAACAGCGCGGGCCATGCTGACGTAACGCTAACTAGCTAATGCTAATACAGCTAATTACTGTATGCTAATGCGCGACGGGCAGTGTGTATTATACAGAACACCCTGTGCGCGTCTGTGGGAATTCTGGTGCTGGAACAGGAACAATGTCATGTGATGGGATTCTTTGAAACCCTCCAAAAATGGGGGAAGACCTCTGACTCATCCAGAGTCTTCGCTGTTATGGTTGGTTCAAAACGGCGATCTTGCTGGTGAAGTCAAGAGAGGATGCAGGAGTGTTGAGAGGATGCAGTTTTTGCGCTTTCCTTTAATTCTGAAGACCTTGTGCGAATGCGTTTAATTGGTCCATTAAGCCGCCCGTCAACAGAGAAATTCCATTTTGTAAATGCCTCTGTTTAAAGGTGTCTGCTAATTGGCTGCGGTGTAGCGTTATGCAAGCTGAACTTCTGGGTGGAAGCCAGGGGTTTGGATTGGTCGTGGCGGAGCCCAGGGAGGGAGGGAGGGAGGGAGGGACACGGCCAATGGGCTTTCTCCGCCCCCTTATCACATGACGCCGTCCCTCCGTTCGATTGGCCGAGGAGCAGGAAGTGTATACCCCCCCGAGGCGATGACTTGCGCAGCTCAGCTGGTGGACTGAAAGTGAAAAAGGACTGGCAGAACGCCTCCATCGCGATGCTCCCTGAAGCGTCTCCCTGGGGAGAGTTTGGTTCATACTCCGACGGGTGTAGATAACAGGTCTGACAGGATCGGAAGGAACCCTGCTACTTAAATCCTGTCTTTTGTGATACAGTGTTTTCTTTTTCGAAGTTTCTGAATTCCAGTAGACAGTAGTGGTTCTGAAATAGATTCGATAGAATCCTGTTCTATTAAAAGCATTACATTACATTACATTACAGGAATTTAGCAGACGCTCTTATCCAGAGCGACTTACACAACTTTTACATAGCATTTTACATTGTATCCATTTTATACAGCTGGATATATACTGAAGCAATTTCGGTTAAGTACCTTGCTCAAGGGTACAACGGCAGTGTCCTACCCTCGGTTACAAGCCCAGTTCCTTAACCACTGTGCTACACTCCGTCCAAGCGATCATCTTCCCGGTTTTTTTATTTAGCTTTAAATACCTCCCTGCACTTCCAGCCTCAGGTTCCTCACCCTTCTCTAGCTTCTCATTTTTAAAACACGAGAGAATAACGACAACATCTGGGCTCGCCGATGCCCATTAGAGGCATTATCCGTGGCCTGGGACTGAGGAAATGTAGTTTTAAAGACTAAACCGGGCTTCTAATATTTATTTATGTTTTCGGCGCGCGGATAAGGCTAATGAGTTCTACAATGGCGTCTTCCTTTTTGCAAGGCTAGCCCTGGTAATTCCTCCATTGTGCGGTGTCGGGGAGTTATTTTTTCCGGAGCGAGGGGAGATTTAGCCTTTTCTCCCCTCACCCTATTGTTCCTTTATTTTTTGGGGGGATTTGTGGTAATACCCCCACCCCCCTCCCCCATTTCCATGGGGACTCTGTGGGTGGCTGGCCTGCCAGTCACGCAAGGGGGAGAGAGAAAGTTTGGCGGGACAGGACGGGACGGGGCGGGGCGGTGTTTGCGCTCGTGCGTGTTTACCGCCGGCGGGGATCTCGCGTGCGGGGGGACGGGGGGGATTACGGAACGCGGAGCCGCGATTACGGCGGAGGCTAGCGCTAAGCCGAAGCCGGGAGGCTCCGCTAAGGCTCCGCTAAGACGCTAATGGTTTTTCGGTTTCTGCGGCGGGACGCGTCTTCTGTTATGCTCTGGGAGGGGGTCGAATTGGTGGGAAACTTTGGAGGTGGGGGGGGGGGCTGTGGGGGAATTGGGATGGAGTACAGAAATTAAGTGATCGTGGTTTTGGCGTACAATGTCGCCTTTTCTGTGTTTGCCGTTGCGTCCTCCTACTTAGCCTCCCTTCTTGTTATTCTGTTGCACCTGACAAGGGTTTGGCAACAGCTCCGCTATTGGCACTTAGTGTATAACCAGGCAGCCAATTGGTGCGCTTCTTTAAAATGAAAAATGTGTAAGTAGTGTATGTGTGTGTGTGCGTGCGTATGTGTGTGTGTGTGTGTGTGTATGTGTGTGTGTGTCTTCTCCCTACAGGCTCACAGCTTCTCCTGATTTGACTTGTGTGGGTAACTTTAAGCTGAATCATTTCAGTAAAGCTCCATTTTGGTCAAGGAGGAATGTCATGTCTGTCACACACACACACACACACCTATCTCTCTCTCTCAACCTAGGGCACAGTTTAGGGTCAGAGATCCCTCCTAGTGAGAGATTCATGAAACTGTGTGAACCGTGTGAAACTGCGGCGATTGAAAGAGAATGGAGGGACACTGCACCCTGAAAAAGATCAGGAAGCGTTCCAAAACCTGTCAGGTCCGACCCGCACTATTGCAGCATGGCCTCGCATGGCTAATTATGTATACATGAACGCGGTTTCAGTCCACCATTTTACAAGTCGGGGTTTTGGATGGTATACAATTTGGATTTATGTATGTCAATTATTTTTTTAACAATCATGTTTTGAATCAGCCTAACAGGTCTTACCTTTCATGTTCACATAGCTTTCAAAATAATTATTTTTTTTATACGCCACCCCTTTTGTGAGCGGAGCCAAAGGCCTTAGGGGGCCAGGTTTCGCCCCCGGGGCCACAGTTTGGGCTTCTCTGTTATAAAACATTCCCTCGCCGCCATGGCAACCCTCCATTGGCGCTGCGTTAGAGATGTAAATGAATTAGCCTTCGTTCGCACCGTGAGCGCGAAGTCAAACGGGGGGAACGGGTGATGACCGCGGTGACGCTACGCTCCCAGGAGGCCGTCCGGGCTCGTGTCCCGAGCCTGCTCGCGGACGCGTGCGTACGTACGCCGCGCCGCGGGCGAGAAATCGAAAGTCCTCTTTCTGGAAATTTCCGACGGGCTCCCCAGCTGCCGTCTTGTCGTGCATCGCAAGAACATTCCAGCAAAAACACACTTGGAAGCGCAGCTTCCTCCATATTATTATATATTCTGTATCTGGTTAAAAAATAAACCCCACTAATTAGCTGTCGACAATGCGAGCCCTGTACTGCAACAGAATGAATCCCTGTGGTTTACAATCTGCGTGTTCTACGTGCACAGGAAGCTCTTAATTGCGCTGCGCTTTGGCTTCTTATGAAGATGATGCGTCTGTTCACGCGGAACACAAGGCAGGGATGGATCTTATGCACTGATACTCACAGATTCTGGATTCTTGTATTGTTGTCCGAATCACTTCCTTATCAGAACCCAAAAATGAAGCGCATTATTTGTAGGTGTAGGCTCTACGTGTCCAAATGGACACTTTTCCTGGGTTTTCTTCTCGAATGCCTATTTTGTTATTTTGCACGTGCAACAGGAGAGCGCACAGCTCTCCTACTGCGTGTGCTATATCAGCTAGAGTGCTTTGTTTTATCACAGAACAGCCCATTCTGTTTTTCCATTGCCAAGTTGTTCTTTGCATTGATTGCATTCGCATCAGAAGGAATGGGGAAGGGTGGAAGAGAAGTCACGTGACCTCTGACGTGCTCCTCCCAAATAAGGCGCGTGTGATATTTGCATTGCATACATGACGACGGTATAATATTTTCCCAATTTTTCAACGTTCGTACCGCAGTGCAGATGACCCCCTTGCCTCCAGAGCAAATCTAAAGGGCTCTGCGACGCACTTCAGCATTTTGATGCCGCAAACGAACCACTAATCAGCCTCTAACTAACCGCGTCCAGCCTGTGCCGCCCCATGCGTTTGGCCTGGCCCGTGCGGCTCCGAACGCGGTGAGACGGGTTAAAACGCGCGCGGCGGCGACGGAGTCCCACACACGCGACAGGACCGTTTGATTCACGAGCGACCGCGCCCAGCGCCCCGGGTTCGGCCCGTGACCTCGTTCCAGGCGCGAGCGCGCGCGTCGCTTCTCGTATTTCCCGTTCCTCAGAAAGGCGCCCGGGGGGGGTGGGGTGGGGGGGGGTCGCTTCGAGAGCAAAAATCAAAATGGCCGCCGGGGACTTAAGCCTGTGAGGGGAAAAAAAAATCTTGTGTTTCCAGAGATGATCTGGGTTTTTATGCTTTTGGCATCTTTACCTTTATCGTCTCAGCAGTTATGTGACACCTAATGAGGGCGAAAAGAACAGATTCTAATTCACACGTTTAGCAATCGCTGCACTGAATGCCTTTCTCTGTGGACCCGCGGTCTCTCCCTTGGATAATGGAAGGTTTCTGACTGGCTGAACCGCTGTGGCAAAGCACAGAGCTTCAGAGGAGCAGCCATCTTCAATGCTGGTGCAATCTTTAAAGTGAAAGGCAGGGTGCTCGATGAAAAGGGCTGTGTGAAGTTCGAACTGAACCGTGTGTGTGTGTGTGTGTGTGTGAGTGAGAGAGAGAGAGAGAGAGAGAGATGAGGTGTGTGGGTTCTCGAAGAGAAGCAATTTCTCCTTGCGGCATGACACCTCATCTGCTATACATGTGAAAAAATTATTTAACACTTCTCGGCAAAATCCATGGATTAAAGGGAAGTAGAAAAAAAACCCCCCTCTTGCTTGGAATTCTGGGACATTTTGTAATTGTGTTCCAGAACTTTCTAGCCCCACTGGGCCCAGCTTCAGTGAGCCTCTCCTCTCTTCCGGCCCACTCTGTCAGGCCACCTGCCTTTTCTCAATGCTTGCAGCTCATTTCATCTTTTATTTGACATCGTAAATTTTGTGAAATTTGGAACTGTTATGGAGGCGTCCACATGCTGTTTTGGCTGAGTCAATTGCAGTCATAATAAACGTGTTCTGTCATGTCTTCAGCAAGGCTGCATATGATATGTAGAAATGGCCTGTTTCCTGAGGGAAGAGAGATGGCTTTGAGCGTGTTTATTGTTGCTTCTTTATTGGAGAGAAAGAAAGGCATATTTATATGGAAACTCTGAAATCATTTGGGACACTACTGTAGCATTCGTGTTCCATGAGAACACATACACACACATAGACATGTGGACGCGCACACACACGTGCAGACATACATGCACAGACACACAGACGCACTTGTGCACACACACATTCAAGCACATGCATGCACACAGATGCACACACACAGACGCACAGACAGACACACACATATACACACAAACGTACCCATGCACACACGCATACACGCGCATACAAACACATACACATGCGCAAACACACACACACACACACACAAATTTAAACACTGCATGTTTGACATTATGAGCCCTACCCAGAATCCAAATATGTCTGAATTATGGCGTACATACATTATTATATCCTTTCTGGTATATTTCTGAGTTGTGCAATCATTTCGCTGGAGTGTTTGCCTTGTGTTCATTTCCTGAACTCCCCTCCATGCCATTAAGATACAGGTTAAACTGAGCCGTATATGGGCTATATCAGCCCTTACAGACAGACTGATAAGAGTTTGCTGGGTAAAGACCACCAATGCATAAATGAGTAGTGATGTACCTAAATACTGACCCTATATTGGAACTGTGGTATCTCAATATTGACCCTATATTAGTACTGATGTACCTCAAAACTGATCTTATATTAGTACGGTTGTACCTCAAGCACTGACCCTATATTAGTACGGTTGTACCTCAAGCACTGACCTATATTTAAATTGTGTAAGCCCGTAAGTGCTAAAGCAATGATAATGCTCAAGCACTGACCTTTTAGTTTTTAAGTACTATGTATGTGTACCTCAAGCACTGACCCTAGATTAGTACTATTGTATCTCAAGCACTGACCCTAGATTAGTACTGTTGTACCTGAAGCACTGACCCTTTTGGATTGGATGTCAGGTGTCCACATACGTTTGGCCATGTAGTGTACCTGAAGCACTGATCCAATATCAGCTTTTCACTTAATAGAAAGAATCAGACGGACAAGGCGATCCATGTTTTATCGTTCTAACGCCAAAGCTCTCAAAAAAATGCTTTCCAAATCAAATATGTCCACAAAAAAGTCAAATTAAATTGAGTGAAACTTAAAGTTAGATGTTGGCTGGAGTTTCATAGTCTGGCACAGCATCACCCTTCTAGGTATCATAAAGACATTTTGGAGGTTCTATGAAAAATTAAATATAATTTATATGCACTGTAGTCTGGAATCAGTGTGACAGCCATAAACAGCAAGAAGTGAGTTATTACAGAGTTCAAACAGGAAAACCATAGAAGGATTGCGTAATGACTCATTTAGTTTTACGGTTTTCAAAACATCTCATTTTAGTTTTACTTTTCATCCCCCGTGAATATACCGAAGACTGCATCCCAGAGAAACACTGCCTTCAAGTCTGGAGCGTATTATTACCTGCTTTTATCTACCTGTGAGCATTTAAGGTGAAAATTTATGCTTGGTTTTATGTGTTTTTACGACATAATTATCGTTTTTTAATAGTATTGTCATAAACTACAATAAACCGCTAACAATTTGGCGATTGACAGCCAGCTATCAGAGCTAATTAAGAACGGGCGTCCGGCATCGATCCAGCACAAAGTTATTACGCGCGATTTACAGCTGTCACACTACGGCTTTAATCTCCCTAATTCTACGACTCGCGTGAGAATAGGAGCCGCGAGCGCGCGCGTGTCTGATACAAATGCTTTGAGAGATAGCGCTGGTAACTGGAGCTAGCACACGGGTGAGATCACGCCCGATTTAATGCAGGAGGCTTTGTTTCGCCAGTCGTGCTGTCTGAACGCGCGTCTGCGTAATTGCGCGCCAGCGCTGCTCCAAGTCATTCTGCAAGGGGAGAAACCTCGGCCTTTCGCTCGCGCGGCGCTGAGAGGAGCACCGGGGGCGATTTGCCGGAGAACAGGGAGGAGCTGCCTTGTGGACAAGGGATCAGAGCCTCCGGGCGTGAAAAGAAACCTTGAAGATCACAGCTTCGATAAGGTGTTGAGTCGGTGGTTGCGTTTTGAGAGCTGGCGTGCTTGAGTCACTGGTCTTGGTGCATGTGAAAGTGGGAAGGTCCTTTTTCTAAGACGATGCATTTGGAGAGCTAAGTTTGTAAAGAGGAGGTTGCAGGTTTGAGTCCAGGATCAGGCTCTGTTACATATGGTTGAGCCTGGTAGCTTGTATTTTCGCTTAATTACTACAGTCTCCCTGAAAAATAGCACAAAGCTGTCTGTAACATGAGCACTACCTATACCTATTCCTATACCTGTACCAATACCAGTTCCTATACATGTACCGCAGTCGCTCCCTATACCTGTCCCTGCCAGTCGCTGGAGTAGTTTGAATAAACATATGGAGGAGGTCAGAAAGAGGAGCACAAGACATAGAGTGAGAAAGGGACTCTGACTCAACGCAGACCGCTCTCTGAACCAGTAAGTCAGGTGACCCAGGGGTCATGCATACACAGATAGCGCCGTCGTAGCCACAGCGACTGCCACCTCCAATCATGACACCCTAATAAAAAAAAGCCATCAACTGCAGTTATCGCCATCACATGACCAGATCGTGGCGTGTCCGGTCTTGTTGTGGGCTCGGTCGTTTCCGAGTCTCCGCTGTCCGGCCGATTCCGGGATGGGACGTCCCGCTTTGCTCAGCGGCTGAACCTGTCGAAACTCGAGCCGTTGGGCCGAATCCAAGTTAGTTAATGAAATTCGCAGCGCCGCCTTTGAGCCGATCACAGAACTGGTTATTCTGATCCCGAGCACACAAACAATTTGGGAGCGCTGAAGGAAAAAAACCAAACGAAACTGTTTTCGTTCGCATTGAGGCGCCGATTCTCATTTGGAATTCAGTTACGCCTCAAGTTTCTTTTTATTAGCTTTATCAGATTAAATTAGGCCAGAGATTTTGCTTTCATACCCGTAGTTTCTTCACCTTGCTTACTCATTAACTGAGAGTTCGGATAGTTCATGTTCAAACACAGTCCAAAATTTCCATATCAAAAACAAACATAACATCCTTTGGCATAATATGAGATCTGAGTCTTTTGTTTTTGACTTGAGAGCCAAATTTATTTGGCATCAAAGGTTCTAGGAACATTACACAATTTACCTTAAATAGCAAAAATGTTATTTTTTGTGCTGCTTAAAAATGATGGATTCTGCTTTCATGTGACATTACTGGCTATCACCTGTTTCAGTTGTGATATCACATGTCCATATCACTGTGATATCAATATTCCAATGAAATGGCATACCAGTTAAAAAAAATATATAGATCTTATACTGCAGTTGTTTGTAAATAAGTCTGAAATGTTCATAACTCTGAAGCGTACAATGCTTCCTGTTTCATACTGGGCTAACCATCAGTCCATATCTTCCAAGGTATAGGCTGGCCGTCAGTCCGTAACTCAGAGTTATGTGCTAATCATCAGTCCATATCTCAGAGGTAGTGGCTGACTGTCGGTCTGTAACTTTGCAGTACTGCTGTAGTTTCAAATACATTTCTGGATTTATCATCAGGAAAGAGCAGCTGTACGTTATCCTGTGCATTGAAATAAGGTTTGCAATATAACAAAGAGGGCTATTTCCAAGAAATATTTTGTACGGAAAATATTTATTTTAGACATTTATGGAACATATTTAACATATTTTCTATATTAACAAACAAATTATGTCAACATCATTCTTTGACACCTCACCGCACAATACAAAATAATTACTGAAGGCACGTGTGAGATAAACTTACGGGTATTTGGCATGTTTTAATATAAAACAACTTAAATTTCAAACTTAAACAATTATGCACATCTTATCAAAAAATATGCCAACTATTTTAAGTGCTAGTTGTTTTACATTCAAATTTAAACTGAAATTTAAGCCACGTGGAAACAAAAATGAACAGCAGCTTGAAGAATCAAAATGAAAATGGCAAAAAGTATTCAAGTAAGGAATTCTAACAGAAATTAATAAACAAGCACGAAACCGTCCAGACCCACGGCACACCTCTGTAACATTATTTGTTGTCCTCCGTGTGTCCATACATCTGTATCGGTGGTACGTGCTAACTAGGTTAACTAAAGTAGGTGAAACGCTAACATGTTAGGGTTAGCTAATGTAATGTTAGGTGACAAAGCTGTGCCTAAAAATCTCATGCCGTTCGAAGTGGTGATTTTGGGAGATGCACCTGCGCATGCGTCCTACTAAACGAAGCATCACATGCGCATGTGTCCTACCAAACGTCCCTCTCAGGTCGCCCATGAGTGAGTGAGTGAGTGAGTGAGTGAGTGACCATTGTTTGCCACGCATAGCCCACGGCAGCAGGCAGTCCTGCACCGTGGGAAAAAGACTTTAAAAACTATAATCAACAACTGTACAGAGAACTACATGCCTTCAAAAAAATCGAAACAAGTGCAGATTGCAAACCCTGGCCAGCGCCCCTTGTGGTGAAACTATGTTACTGCGCTCTTCTCTTGCCTAACCCCTTGGGGTCTCTGTAACTGACAGCCAGAACCTGGACAACAGCAGCCAATGAAATACTGAGCAATTCCTCTAGCTTTTGGATTCACCTTAAAATGATGCAGATAGTAATAATGATAATGGTAGCTTACTTTGATTCACACAGTGGTTTGATGGACCTGGAACACACTAAAAAATATATTCCAACAGTCAACATACTGCAGCGCTTCACAACATACGGGCAAATATACAAATGATTCAGTTATCGCAATGTACGTATTTTTAAAATACGCTGCGGTGAAATATATCCACGGTGTACACTTTTCCGAAAGGTCGGTGTGTTTATAATACGTCGCAGTGCGTTCGCCATCCGAGAGGGCGATTACACTTGAGTCTCCAGTGGGGGGCGCACGTCCCCGCAGGGGGACAGGGAGTCCTGGCTGTGGGTGGAGCTTATTCCCGTGTCCGAGTCGGTGTCCGTCCCGTCGCCGTGCGAGAGAACCTTCCGGAGCTCGGTGTGGGCGGCGCCGGCGTGGCCGGGCTCCTCCGTGAGGTGGGCGGGGTCGTGGGCGTGGTCGCGGGCGGGGTCGTCGGCTCGGAGCGCGCTCAGCTGCTCGGCCAGCATCTCGCACTCCCGGCTCTTGGAGGCGAGGACGGCCTGGTTCAGCTCCAGCTCCCGGTCCAGGTCGGCCAGCTGCGCGTTGAGGGCGAGGCCCCGGTACATGCTGTGCTCCAGGTCCCTCCTGACCCGCTCCGTCTCCGCCGCGTCGTCCGGGGGAGGGGGGGCGCTGGAGCCGAGCCCCCCCCCGCCCGCCGGCTCGCCCGCGCCCGCCGCCGAGCACGCGCCCCGCATTTCCGCGTCGATGTCGCGGGTCAGCCGCTGGATGAGGTCCCTGTGCCGCTCCAGCTGCCTGTCCAGGCGCCCGAGCCCGTCGGCGCCGCCCGGGTCGCCCGCCGCCAGCCGGGCCACGCTGTCGGCCGAGCCGAGGTCGGGGGGGGTCTCGAGGGCCGCCCCCAGCCCCCACTCGGCGCGCTCGATCTCCCGGTCCAGCTCCCGCATCCTGAGGGCCTGCTCCCGGAGGGCGCGGTCCTGGGAGATGATCAGCTGGACCAGGCCGCCGATCGCCCCGTCGTCCCCGGGCGAGGTCGCCCGCTCCTGCTCCCGCATCTTCCCCAGCTTCCGGAAGGCCTTCCTCACCATCCTCTTCTGCCTGTCCACCGGCAGGGACCTGACGTACTGCGCCGGGGCCTGGTCCCCGACCTTCGACCCCGGCGGCGACAGCGGCAGCGGCGATAGCGGTGATAGCGGTGGCGACCCCGCGAGCCGAGGCCCGTAGTCGCGCGCGCTCACCAGGACGAACTGCACGAAGGGCCGCTCGTCCCCCCAGGCGGTCCAGAGGCGCAGGATTCGGGTGAGGGGCGGGAGGGCGCGCTCGAAGCCCTTCCACCTCTCCAGGAGGCAGTACTCCGCGGGCGCGGCCCCCCCGGCGTCCGGCGGGCGCGAGGCCCGGTCCTCCAGCAGCGCCTGGACCACCTCCGCGCAGGTGGTGTGCTTCGTGAGCCCGCACACCGTCTTCTCCTCCCGCCGCACCCACACCTGTATCTCCTTCCCCGGCTCGCCATCTCTGCCTTCGGACCTGTAGCACAGAACACGGGAACACGATACCCCTTCAGTCGCAAATCGCCGTTCGCTTGTCAAAAGCGCAAACGCAGGGCAGCTCGGTTACTTCCTGGAATTAAACGCCGAAGTTATCAGGAATGGTTTAAGACACTTAATCTCTCCTGTTCAGTAAAACGAGACTAAGTGGAAATTAACTGAGATTTTCTTCCATTCATGAAAGATTAACTGAAAAAGGCCATTCGGGCTGAGTTCTGTCAGTAGGACAATGAGGCTTCGGTGGAAACGAGCCAAAAGTAAATAGCGTGAAACTGCACGGATATCAGGAAGTATTTATTTTCACTGAGAGTCCCGTCCTGTGTTTCTTCCACCCATGAACTCAGCCAGCTGATTTCACTAATTAGTTATAAAACCTGGCTAAAGAATTATGCTAATTAGCAAATACAGGTGATTGGAACAATACCAGGGAGGACTTTTGCTTTCTGAACCTGGATTTTCCAGCTCTGACTGAGAGTTGTCAACGTGTGGAACTGCTTGTCAGGTACAGTGGGGCCGATTGGCCTACAGTCCTTCTGTATTCTTATAATCTTAACTAATTTCTGCATTAGGAAACATTTCAGCGATAAGTTGCAATGAAATGCAATCATCAGGCTCTCTCCTCATTTCAAATCAGCGTACAGTTCCACCTGATCATTATCAGGGGGACATTAAGCTTCAAGTAAAATGTGGGAAATTCTATTCTATTCCCGAGCAATAAGTAAATAAACTAAATTTGAAAAAGAATCTATTAGGGTGGGCTCACTCTCTGGCCTATTTAATCAGAGCGTGAGCAAACGGGAGAGTGAATTTTAAGGGAGTGACCGGGCATTTCTTCGTGCTTAGCTACACTCAGAAATAAGGGTACGGTGGAGGTACATTTTTGTTCTTTAAAGAACACATTTCGCAAATGTAGCCTGAAGTTCTATTTGGGTACTAATAAATACTTTTTTTTATGGGCAAATAAGGTAAAAATGAATTATGTATTGGTGGCTAGGGGTACAATTTTATGTGACAAGCGTGTGTACCTTTTTAGACACTTAGAGTGCACTCAGAGAAGCTCCGCCTGCGAGAAGCACACACGGGCATGATCAAAGGACACCGCAGTCCTGGAGGAAGGGTGGGGGGGGACCTCAAAATCCTCAAACAGGAACCGCTCCCGCAAACTGTCATCGGCGTCGTCGCAAGATCGCGGTGTTTCTCCGTAATGCGGAGAGACCGAGAAAAGGAGATACTGGGCTCTGCAGAGTCTCTAGGTAACACCGTACACACATTCACAGGTTTCGCACGCAAATATGCACCCGCCCACAACACCTTAACCCAAACCGCTTTCAACGCCTGCAAGTCCGATATAATCGGGTCAATCAATCCAGTCCGGTACAAAAACCAGTCCTTTCTCAGATGAACAGAAACACACCTGGAGGAAGTTAAACTTTCACACGTTAACAGTCTGATAATTATCCATTCCCACTTCTACGCGCGCGCCACTTTTGTCTGGCTTCTACACTAAATTTACTCATCTGACAGAGCCAATTATGGTTGAATTAATAATTGGACAGTCATTTCCGTCTCTCTCAGTTATAAATATAAAATTGAAATCTGTTCCAATTAGGTTTTAAAGTCCATTCATCACATTTCTTATGACACTACAGAAGTGTGACTCTAGCCTTGCACACAATGCTATACCGTAAACATGTATTTCTGGTCAGTGCAATGCATTTAATTTGTGAAAATGCTGCACAATCCAGGATATTTTATACTGACGATAATAATTTATGTGCAAGAATGTATTACTTCTGTAAAGCATTACTACTACTACTACTAATAATAATAATAACAATAATAATTTGCCCAATATGTTGCAGCATTTAAATACAGCTTTGAACTTGCAGCTCCCTGTGCCCTCGTCATGTGTTACTGCTTCTATGGCAAGGTCAAAGATTTTTCTTCAAAGAACATTTCATAGTCGGCCAATTACCGTACATCCCTCTGCCACACCAGCAGTCGGAATGTGTGAGTCCAGCCAATTAAGAACCAAAGATAACCCCACGACCTGTTATATCTCGTTATTTAAATTCAATGGGAAAACCATCGCATTAAACGTTTCATAAATAAATATTTGGCACAGTTGTTTCTTTCTGTCATTTTTATCGTCCGATACCGTAAGAGGATAAAAAAACAATTAAAAAAACGCAAGACATGCTTTGTGAAAGCGCGGCTTTGAACAGCGACAAATGACCTCGCGGGAATGGAATGTGCGCGCAATAGTGCACGGGGGCTGGTTAATGTTTACGCGCTCGCCGAGCCAAATCTGGCACTGTAAATAGCAGCGCCCGCGCGAGGCAGTGAAAGAAAAGGATCGCTGCGTTCCACCGGTGTGTGAATGCAACCAGTAGGAAAGCATGCCAGCAGCCGACTCCCATGACTTCTCCTATTGGAACTCAAATACAAATACATGAGATCACATGCATATATGGGGTTGTGACTGGGGGGGTCATTTTTTACCACATCTTTGATTTTTGATGATTGATGCTCTGAATCATGGGCATAATAATAATAATTCTAACACGTTGAATTAATAAGTTGGTAATATATTTAATTAGCACTGTTAGTGTTGAATTAACACTGGAAATTTTACTGTATGAAAGGCATTTGCAAAAAAGAAATAAAAAATATATAAACATTGAATAACACAGGTCAAATAGTTAACATAAGGAAGTAAACGAGTTTAAAAATGGAGTGCCTGAAAAAAAATCACCCAATTATTACAAAAAACTGGAGTCCTAGCCGCAAAATCCCTTACCAATTTACCCAGTGACAGTATAATGAACGTGCACCTACGAACATGCACCTTCGTTCAGCTAAAAATCTCTGGCGAATTCAGCCAATCAGCTTTGTGTCTCGCCTCGCTCAAGGGGATGACAAAGGGGCCCCACCCGAAAATCTGAGCCCGCCAGTTTAGCTCCCTCTTCACCCCTCACCCCCCCCCCCCACCCCCATAGGGGCTACCCAAACGCTTAGAAACGCCGAGCTCATAATTACAACTCTGCGGCACGAAAACTCGCTGTTCACCGGTCACATTCCCACATCCGTATTAGCGACATACGCGCGGCGCCCACCTGCAAAAACATATTTGAGTGACAGCCGCAGTTAAGATAATCACGGTCCCTACTGTCACTTTGACGTATCCAGTCGTTGCTGGGAAATACGTTTTTGACATGCCTGACAAGCACGTCCATTGACCGCCCCGGCTAGCAACCGATGTCATTAATAAAGGAGAGGTGGAACACTCTGGAGGACTCTGGAAGGTAGCATTCCGACAAATGGTGCTTTATATAAGTTTGGGCAGGAGCACATTTCTTGTAGGGGTGAGTGGGCGAGAATTTAAAATGGGTTTCTGTCGTAAAACCTTATTAACTTGCTTCGGACTGGCACCAGACTAGAGAGATGGAAGACTTAACAACCTATTATTACAGCTTTACTCAGCCACCTGTTCTATTGATTCTTTTGCAAATGCTTTTTTATTTTTTATTTTAATGAAAACCCATTGTGTTTTTTATGAATGTAAAACCTTGGCTTTTTTTTTCCGCCCGTGATTTTAGGGATTGTAAACTGAACACGCCCCCGGGCCATTGTTATACGGTCAGCTTTTCGGAAACAATAGATCCTGCGTTCTAAAAATCAATTTCCTGCAATTGCCTGAAAAAAGCTGAGGGAAATAAAAACAGGCGCTGATGTCTCCAAAGCTGTGGAACAGCATATTGTTCAGACGCAGATAGAATAAAGAATCTGAGCCTTCAGCTGGTGCAATGCACTGAAATGCCTCGGTCCTTTTTCCGGAAAAAAAAAAAAAGAGAAAAACCTGTCAAATTTTCAAATAACACAAACGCCGCACAAAGCCAGATGAATGCAGAGCTCGTGCTGTACACTGACCATTATTTCTGAGGGCTCGTCGTCTTACTCTATCTGGGATTGTCTTAAACTGTTCCCAGCTGAACTTGACCTCTGAAGTGGAGGGGGTGCATTTTGATGAGCTGGAAACTAAAGAGCCGTGTTCAATCCTCTCTTATAAAACCACTTCCAAAATACAATACATGGCCAAAAGTCTGTGGACACATGACATCCAACATCTCATTTAAAAACTATGAGCATTAATACAGAGCTGGTCCACCCTTTGCCGGTATAACAACCTCCATTTTTCTGGGAAGGCTTCATCCTAGCTGTTGGAGCAGCGCTGCAGGGATTTGCTTCCATTCAGCCAGAAAAGCATTAGTGAAGTCGGGCACTGATTGGGCGATTAGGCCTGGCTCGCCATTTGTTTTCCAATTGATCCCAAAGGTGTTGGATGGGGTTGGGGTCAGGGCTCTGTGCAGGCCAGTCAAGTACTTCCACACCTTTCTTGACAAAGACTTTTCTATATGGACCTTGCTGTGTGCCCAGGGGGCACCGTCATGCTGAAACGGGAAAGGGCCTTCCCCAAACTGTTGGGGAAGCACAGAATCATGATTTTGTGCTGTGGCATTAAGATTTGCCTTCACTGGAACTAAGGGGACCAGCCCAGACCACGAAAAACAGCCACACAACCAGAGGTGTCTAGATACTTTTGGTCATATAGTGCATTTACTGTGGTTACCACGGTCTTTCACAGATATGACAATTTGATATTTCACAGATATGACAACATTCTCTGCCATGAAATGATTTTGTTTGTTAAAATATATTTTTTTGGTATTTTGGAGTATTTTACAGTCAGTCCGTATCAAATTTTGAATGGTGCCCAATACCCCAGAAAATTTAAAAGAATAAACTTATTTTTGTCATGATTGGACTGCAATGCAATACTCAAGTAAATCACACATACTGTGGAAATACAGTTTCACTTATAATGTGAAATATAACACTAGCACCATGTCTGTATTTGGGACTTTCCAGTGTACAATTTAGTTACTTTTGATATCTGTACAAATAAAGGATATCAAAAGTATCCTTTTATCAAGTAAATCTGTCAGCAGCAACATGAAACACGTGTCCCTGCTACTGGACTATCCAGTAACAAACAGACTAGATAGATCTTGGCAAGCAGGCCCAAGCCTTATTTGAAGGTAAACCTAATCAACTGCATTCGATGCAAAAATCATAGTAACCGCAATGAACGGGTATAAACAAAAACAGAAAGACTAACGTAGTCATTTCATGGCTGTCCACCCGCCACGTGCGGCCACTACAGCCTGGATGTGCCATGGCTTAGAGTCTTCTGACGCCTAGGGTTCTCCTTCAACAGAAATACCACACCGCGCTTCTACGAGAAAGACAATCAATCAACATACGCTTCGTTGACGGGAAGTACACACGCTGCCTTGAAAACTGTTTCAGAACATTACGCAAATGCGTAACTGGTTTCACTTGTGGTGACTGTGAAGGCCTTGACCTATGGAGAAAACCGCTTACACCGTGCTCCTTGGCCATGGGCCAGTTAATCAGTCCTGCAGAATTCCTTTCCAATGATTGGGCGATACACAGACAGAATATCGAAGGCCATTACGCGAACAGAGAACAGCGCGAGAAGTTTAGACCTTCCTAAACTTCCACAGTGGCCAGTTTAAAAATTCCCATTGACATACTGAACCACATAAGCAACTTAACACCAACTGCTTCGTTTGCCCACGTCTTAAATCGTTTAATACATGTCTGCAAACGATTATTGTCAAGTACAATGTTTGCACCTGAGCTCAAACAGAATTTTAAAGAAATGACACGAGCATGACACGATCACAGGCATAATCTGATCTGCTACCAACACGAACAGGGTGCCAGTTTAGTTGAAACTGATATGTTTGGGATAGATGCCAGCCATCTAAGCACCTTAAGAACAACTGCATAACAACAAATCTTTAATTTGTCACGGGAAATGTACACTTAACTACGTTATCAACTTTTTGACAAGACTAATTACAAAGTAGGCGCTACTGACAATACGCACACTTGAACTCTGAAACCCTGCTTTGTAAAATGACTATCGTGTAAACTTTATCAAATTACTATTGGGCAGTAGCATTGAAAAATCCCTCACCGAATTATAGCCTACAGTTTAACAAGTTACCACCAACATCAGTTATGGCAAAAATGTAAAAAGTACAGAAGTAGTGTAGCGTCATGCATATTTTAAGATCATTTTAAAATCATGTGAGGAACCAAAGTAGAATAGAATTTTAGTAGAAAATTAGTATTTCCAGTTTAAAAAGTGTAACTACACTGATTTAAATCCGACATAAAAGTAGTTTCAGAGGTACTTAAGGACAGTGGTTTACAAATCAAAAGGCAACCACTGCCCAGAAATCTAATAATAAATTATTAGTTTCGTAAAATATGCGATACAATGCGTGAAATGAAGCTTTATACTTATGTGAAATAACACAAGTAGACTATACCGTTGCCAAATAACCTTTCCCACGGGTTAAGTAGTCTATATTTTCAATGCTACAATAGTGCTCAGACTAGGGCTAAATTCACAGAATAAACACGTCGCTTTAGAATTTTCATTGTACCTGTTTTTCAAGCGCGCTTTCAGAAACTTCTTTCCGAACGGTGCCATAGCAGCTCACGCATTTGCAACTCACTCAGATTATAATTTGGTGCTTTAAATCAATCTCGCAGCACGGCGATAGCAGCCTACGGTTAGCATTGCCCCCAACCAAATGTGAAGTGAGAAAAAAAGTTGAGAAATTCTTTGAGCTCTCGTGGGATTCTTACGCACCCAGCTTTGAAGCCCATCCCAGTTCAGTAGGTGGCGTTACAAAATGACTGCGCTCGTAAAATCTTATTGTGCTGCACAGCACCTTAATGTCCTCGCTCAACCAGTTCCGTGATATCATATATCAAAAATGATTGTATAGTATTATATCTTACTGCGAGCACAAGAATTGGACCATCAGACACCAACTAAACAAAAACAAGGATTATGTTTACGGTTGTCAGCTGGAGACTAAACCCCCTTCCCAGCAACATGTGGACATTGATATGTAGCCTACTGTCTGCACAACCATTCTATTCTATTTGGCGTAGGACGCACTATACTTCTAAAATCGTATTTCATGTGTGTAGATCGCATTATTTCTTTATCAGCCTTCTAAAAATCTGGACTAGAACGTGACACGAATAATATGAAAGCGCAAGGTCGCACCTCGCACAGATTCTTGTTTTATCCTTGCTTCCGAGTGTTTACTTCAATACGTTCTCTAAGAGACAATAGTTTTCAGACCAATTGAACCCAGTGAGAAGTATGTCGCTGCCAAGCAACGCTGTGCAAAACTTCGCAGGCGGGCCGACGTTCCGAGGAGTGACACGGGAAGGGCTGCGCGCGGCCTACTAAGGGCCCGTATAATTCCCAATTATCTTGATTCTGTCTGCATCCAATTGAATATAATAGCATTTCTGTTGTCGGTGCGATTATATTTTTCACATGAAATGAACCTAGATGGATAGTATCCTGTATTTTAATCATTTATAAGCACGCACAAAACAATTTATTTATGAGGGTTGAAATGAATAGATGATTAGTCCAAACTGGTTGAAATGGCAGCTAATCTGAATGTTGGAGGTTTGATGTACTGTAGTGGAACTGCAGAACTGCTGAAAGTTGCGCGTGCTATTGTCAAGTTTCGACCCGCCTCTTGGTACCCTTATGTTCATTCGTATCAGCAAATATCCGACAGTGTAATTAGGAGATTGATGTCACTATTTAGAAAAAGTATGTAATCCAGTGGTTTAATAACTTGTTTCCTGATTCAAATATCTTTATCCTTTCGTCTGATGGTAATTACCTTACTCAGTGGTGCTTGTAATTATGCAATTATAAGTGTCATATGTTATTGTGTTCTATAAAATCATGTTATCACACGCTACCAGTGAGTCCACAATGAAATGTGCCTGTCAAAAAATGAAAAAGATCTCTAAGGCTCATCCGTACAGTACATTGTTCATAAAGTTATGCGGTCAATTCTGTACTCTACGCATTTTCTCAGACCCTTCTGTGTGTGAAGTGGTGAGGATCGTGAACAAGTCCACGCGCTGCTAAACATCGACCACGAAACGACTGCAGGCGTACATTCGATGATAGCTGGTTGCGCGGCGTGCGCGTGCTAATTAACCGCAGAGATTTCACAGCTGTGCTCTGTGATGTCACAATGGCACTGTCTCACGGATGGAAGGTGGGTACCTTCTTTTTTTGTGGGGAGGGAGGGGGAGCGCCCTTGACATCAGACTGCTGCTTATATACAGAGTGAATGGAGTTTCGAACCTCTCACTTCCAGCCCAAGGCAATCGAACGGGAGAACATTCCGGTCCTCTCCTCCCATCCTCTCTCTATGGACCTAGCCGGCAGCTAGACACACACACACACACACACACACACACTCATCTTCCGATGATGAAGGTGCCACTTGCTTGCCTGCTTTTCATCTGCTTTCCTTTTGATGGGATGTGTTCAGGTGAGTCTTGTAGTGATTTCCCTTTCGAAATTGTGGATTTTGCATGCAGACAGCTGTGTATGATTTGATTGACAGGCTGAGTGTGATGCAATCTCTGAAAGTTTTATTTCACACTTTTATGAAAAGATTTACTGCAGTATGCCAGATGCTGAACACAGAAGTTTTGTATTTGTATAATTTGCTGTCTGTAGCAACTATATGCACAATACTGTATTGCCTGCATATGTACAAAAATGCATTTGGTTGGAAATGAATAACATCAAAATGAGCACTTTTTAAAAAATTAAAATGGGTCCTTGGACAATTTCCGAATCTTTAGTTAAAAAAAATGCTTCTGTTATCAACAAACAGGACCCTGTGTGCCTAAAAAATAAAACCACACTTTCCTAGAGGGAGAGAGGATGCTCAGTGTAATGAAGGTAAGGCAGGAACACATAAGTTAAATGGATTCATACAATCTTTTGCTGGTTTTGCAGAATGGCCTCATTGCAAAAGACCTCATTTCAGACACGCTAGTCCACTTTCACAATCTGACCTGAGGCTCAACCTTAACACTTGCGCTGCTGGGATCCTACTGTAACGTTCAGACCTGTGATTCCACGCTGACGATCGAACGCTACGATTCCGCTTTTGCATTCCGACCCCCGAGATTCGGCTTCTGCGTTCGGACCTGCGGATTCCACTCACAGTCAGGCGCTGCGATTCCACTGCTCCCGTGTAAAAGTCTCAGACTCAAAGGACATCAGAGGGATTAAGCTGTAGGATACGCACAGGATTTCTGTCAGCCCCACAAACCCGTCTGCTAGAGAACAAAGCTTGTGTATCTTATCATTGATCTGACTTCAACTTGCTCAGGATTGTAAGTATTGGGACTGTGTTATTGATTTTTACCCGTGCAATAGCGAGAGTGGTAAAAAAAAAAACTGGGACATATGAAGGTGGTAAAAATATTATCTTGACTTGCACTTTTAATAGTGCTAAGGGTAAGTATTCTGTTGATCCAAAATTGGTGTCTGTTGAAATGATGAGATTTTGCATTACAAATTAAATGAATTATTATTATTATTATTATTACATCTGGTAAGGAGGTGCTTGTTCCACACCCACTGCTCCACACTGCCAGCCAACAGTAAACTGACGGCTTAGCATCACGCATTCGCAGGACACAGAGTAACTGGTGTGTTTGCCTTGTCTCTTCATCAGATGCTGACCAGGAGCAGAGGGCAAGAGAGGAAGATTTGCTGAGTGGTCTCTTTAACGCAAAGGTACCATTCTATGTATCCTGTTTCTGTGTCTGACAATAGGCTTAACCTCACTGTGTCTACCAGCTCTTCCTTCATAGGAGCTGTACTGCCTGTTACTTGTTATTAATTCCTCCCTTCATTAGTTTGTGGATTTTAACAATCATGGACATATTTAACGCTGGAACTTCAGAATTCAGTAATACAAGGCAAATGGGCTTTATTTGCTGCCACCTAGTGGTAGACTCTGCATATTTCTCTTTTCGTTGAACACCGGAGTTTATACTCTTTTTGTAGTGTCAACTGCCTGTTTGATTTTCCAGCGTTTTCCAATGAAAAGCAAATAGGAACCATTCTATGTGCTATCCTGGCAGATTTCAGCACGAGGAAGGAAATTATGTCATTTGCTTGTCCAGCTTTCATTTTGAATTTTCTAACTGTCATTAAGGTCGAGGCTCCAAATGGTGATCTTAGTGACTACTCTTCAGGGGGCATTATTGTGGCATGTCAGAGGTCAGAGGTCAGCTCAGATTCCAGCATATTCCAGAGCAGGTCTGTCCACCCACTGGTCACATGATCACTGCCATCAATGCAGGTCCACCCAAGCACTGGTCACATGATCACTGCCAACCATGTAGGTCCGCCCAAGCACTGGTCACGTGATCACTGCCCACCACTGCAGGTCTGCTCACCCTCTGGTCACATGATCACTGTCACCCATGCAGGTTCACCCACCCGCTGGTCACATGATCACAGCCCACCACTGCAGGCCTGCTCACCCACTGATAGAGTGGATATCGCGTTACCTCAAAGTGCTCTCATTCAGCAGATGCTCTTATCCACACCTATTCACAATGCGTCTTAATCCTTCCGACAGCTTCTCTCACCATCCTCTCAGTGTGGCACTTTACTCCATTACAAACTAGTCACTAAATTATTTATGTACTACTTGAGCTCTAATATTATCCATTATCATACAGCTGGGCAAGTGCAGTTAAGGGTACAAAGGTAGCATCTGGCTTAGGTACCTGCTACAGGCTCCAAACTACTTCAGCATTAAATAACGTACCTGGAAGGACTTCTTCAAAATGCAGAAATCTGCTAATGGGAAATAGCATGCTGTCTTGTCGACCGAGAGAGGTGCATTAGGGGTATGATGAAGTGCTCATGGGAGATGCGGTCCGCAGGCGGGTGTGTACCTCTGGATGGCAGCGCTGCGGACCGTGTGTGGGCGGAGCCCCTGGCCAGACCGGCAGGCGCAGGAGGTGTGGCCTCGGTACAGGGTGAGCCACCCCAGCACCCAGCTCCAGGGGATACAGAGGCTTTCCCACCCCCAAAAACCCTGCAGGCTACTGTACCTGTGGGAGGTGAGAGCACGCACACACACATTTATACACACACACACAAGCACACACACTCGCATGCACACACAGACACACACACACGCATGTGTACACAACTCACACACACACACACACGTGCACGCACAAACACATTTATACACATACACACGTGCACACACACACACATACACGTTTCACATGCATACACGTTAGACCATAATATTAAAACAAATTTCCCTTTCATATTTAGGCCCCACTCAGTTTTATTATTAGACAAGGTGCCATCTCCACACTGATGAAGATTGTACATGTTTGTACTGAGATCTGCCAGGTTGCTTGACACTACATGTAGTGTATGCTGCATACGTAAGCTTATTGTCATGTTGACGAGCAGGTCATTCCAGAACATATCCATGGAGACCGATCCTAATTATCAATGACTGTTTACTTTGGGTTTTACACTTTGGGAAAGTGCTTTGAATGCTATGTAAGTGCTTTAAAAAGTTCCGTATTATTATTATTATTATTATTATTATTATTATTATTATTATTATTATGTGATCTTATTTCAGACTGCACAAAAGGAGCACGCAGGTGCAAATCATGTAGAAAAGAAGAGAAATCACAAAGGGAAATCACCGTACACACCGCGAAGGCGGTTTCACGCCAACGCAGCAAGGAAGCCATATCTGCTCAAGCGGAGAGGAACGGACTGATCCCCTCCCCAAAAACACTGCGTAGGGGAGGCCATGTAAATACTGCGAATGTCTGCGTTTGTGCTAGCTCTGTAAACTCTGCAAATGTTAGTTCTGTTAAAAAATAATATATATATATATATAAAATGTACAAAGTTACAGGTTGGCGGTGCATACCCCATACCTGCAGAAGCTGAGTAATTGGCACTTTTCTGAGTTTCCCACAGAAATAACAGTAATAGCTTCAGACTCACTCCTCATATACTATTTGACCTCTGACCCCATGTGAAGACAAGGAATTCAGATACAGCTAACAGCCACACAAGTGGTGGAGGAAAAAACAGTTGGACCCAGGGGCATCTTAAGTTGGGGGGGGGGGGGGGGGGTGGTTGGTTGGACCTTCCACAGAACTATTGCTGATTGGAATGGGCCATCTTGATGTCCATTTTTGTGGAGGAAAAATAGATATGAAAAACCACATCAGTAATAAAAATGCTACTTTTTCGGACGGCACCCTATGTAGACTAAATACATTGTGTCTCAGTCAAGACAACAACAACAAAATAGACTTCAATAAACTATAATACATGTAACAGAGAACGAGAGAGAAATAATGCAAGATATACGAAACATACAAGTGTAGGCAGAACCTGCGTTGCTTATTAGGTCGCGTGCGGTGCTGAGGCTGAGGGAGAAGCGGGAAGGATTTAAGTCAGAGCTAGCTAACGTTAAAGAGAAACAGAGTTAACTCATGACAAACTGTCATAAACTACAATATTAGGGTACACAATAACATAGTATGTCTGTATGTAGTTTTATTATCGGTGTGATGTGTGAGGAGACCAGGTAGCGGCTCAACACGACAGGCGAAATTTCACCAGGTGTGTCTCATCAGAAGGTCAATGTCATAGCGTGGCCGACAGACATATCGGCTATATCGTAGCGTTTGGTTTGGGCGAGTTAAGCCTATTTCAAGTTTAAAATGTACAGTAGGCTACACGATAAATTAGTTATCCATCGTATTAGCGACCCAAGATGCCGGGAAGATTTAGGCTTTCTCGTCAGAATAATGTTTTGTCAGCGACGTGGGGACGCTGCGCTTGAACCTTCCTTCTCATCGGCTCGCCTGCCTTCCTCGCGGACCTTCGCCACTCCAGAATCGATGATATCGTGAGTACAGACAACACCCGTTAAAGCTTTTGTATGAGGACACTGTATCAGGTTGTGAGGATATCTGAAAACTAATAAATAGCTAGCTGAAATCCTTTTAAGAAACACACTAAATGTCATAGGCAGGCGCATAGCGGCAGCTTTACGGCTGTGAAACGTTTAGCTTGTTAATAAGCAAAGCGTGTCCACAATAGTAAAGTTTACAAACCAACTTCACTTGTGATGCCTTTGTTTATTACTGTCTGTGTCAAAGCATTCCGGTGTCAGCGAGGTCCACTTTTTGAGTGTTTCATTTTCGACTAAATTCGTAGCCGACTCTTGAACCGAAAAGACGTTGGTGTAGCATATTAGGCATATAAGCATGGTTTTAAAAAGGGCGAAATGCTAAGCAGTCGCATATTAGAAACATAAGTTATGTTCTTGTTCTCCACAAGTAATGTGTAGCGAGTAGACAAAGTTTGCTCGCTGCACGGGTAATGGTGTGTTGTGGAAACTAATTTGATTTCAGTACGTGCCTCTGCTTCGCCACTTTTCTCATTATGTAATTGTCAGGAACAATAAAGAAGCAGAGCGAAATGAAGAAGAAATGCAAAATAACAGTGTGCATTTTGTGATAATGTGAAGTTGTATCTGAATTCTGTTTGCTTAATGCTTGGCTACATGAGGTCAAAAGGTCCCCAAATTAATGTTCGGATGGAGTGAGAGTGTGACGTCACATTGCAGTCATTTCTGTGGGAAACCACGTGGTGTATAGGCATGTGTATGATCCCCCAAATCTGTAAATTACCTGCCACCCCAAAATGTTTTATCCGTGTGTGGGGGGCACAATTTCTGTGCGTTGTTCTCAAAGTGCTACAATGTGTGCTGCTGTTCTTGCATGACGTCAGATTCAAACATCAAGGAATTTGAATGGGTAGGACATGTATTAATGTTTGGTAGTTTGAAGTGCTGGACTTAAAAATAACCAGCAGTGTACATGGTGGAATGGGTGGGGTGGGGGGGGAGGGGAGGGGAGGGGAGGGCGTCACTGCATTGTGTAAGTGTATGATTGGATCACTCACTTCAGCCAGCCTGGATGGAGGCGCCAAGCCGTGGACCAGTCAAATAAGGTAAAACAACGAGAGACATCATTACGTTTTCCAAAAGGCCTACTTATGTACAGTACAAATACAGTGTATTACATTTCCGAAAGGGTTACAAGGATTCAGCTTGCTCCATTAAAACTCCAAACAGAACTTTTAATTAGTGGGTAATACAAGGGCAGTCCATCAGAGCGCACTCTTCATTGAACAGGGTTCCCGATGGAACAGTCTTGAGTAAACTGGCTGATTTACCCACATTATATCTTGTCTGTAAAACGGCAAGACTGCCTAGGACCCGGAGAAAGTAAAATGGACGCAGTGTTCCTTCGCCACTGTGCGCAATAATGAGCTCATTATTAAAACCAGTTGTCATCCTGATTGGCAAAAAAAACTCCAGCGTGACCCTTCTGCCTGGGGATTCTCCTCAGTATCTGGGTTTTAAATCATCAAACATTTCAGTGTGTGGGTTGCAGCCCAGGCGATGACACAAGCGGAAGGATTTTCAGCCAAGCAGCTGACAGTTTCAAGTCCGAAGAGCCAGTTTCCTAATTGTGATCCCAGAGGAAGTGTTCTTCTCTTTTCTTCTGTGGTACTGTCATGCACCATTGAGCAAAAGCTGCTCAAAATAAAAGTCTGAAATATACCCGGTAATCAGTCACTACATGACAGTCTGTAGCCATTTCTCACCTCTAAGCTTAAGGCAAAATAGTGAATATTTTGGTCTCCCTCCACACGGGGGAAGCATTGAACAGCAATGTTTTACAGCTTCGTTTATATGATGGAGAGGGTGATTTAAATTAGAATCAGTTTTTTTTTTTCAAAAACAAAGATAAAGAGTCAAAAATAAAGATTAAAATATATATTTAAGAAGCACCCAGCATTCAGTCACGTTAAGTATAAGAAATGAAAAGCCGTCTTCTTCCCAGAAATGTTTCTTTGTTGCATTTATCAAAAACAAGATGGAACGTGTAGGTTTCTTTAAGGTGTTGGTGTTTCTAAATATACTGGATCACGTCTTAATTTAGAGAGAGAAAAAAGACAAGACGAAAAGGGCGGGTGTTTTGAAAATCAAAAGCTTCGCGAATTTTAAATTGAGACTCGGATTTACGTTATCTTCACGATTCAAAAGCTTTCTCTCTGCTAATTAGGCTGTTATCTTTAAATATACCTCAAGCAGTTTGACTTTAACTACTTGTGATTCATCCTGTTACATATTTCAGAACACCCAGTATTTAATCAGCAGAAAGATTTGGGATGGTTCTGTAATTAACACAGCTGTTGTGGCTGCAACAGGATAAATGCCACGCCCTTTGTGAGTTATTGTGTGGATTATGGGGTCTATACATTGCCTTCACATTTAAATGGTGGGAGGATGCATTGATAAATCCGTCACTCAAAGTATGGGAGGATGAGTAACGTTCATTCCAAGGGTGAGTGTGAGGACGAGTGCTGTGATAAGCGGTACTTAATCACGGACAATGAAATGAACAGAAAATTAGTTTTGTGTTTATAAGCATTGCCACTAGAGGGAGCCGTAACCACATTGAATGACTTATGTTGTTTTCCGTGGCGTTTTTTGTTTGGTTATTATTGTAATTTTATACATAACACAATACCCCTGTACAGCGCTGTGTCCTGTGGTAGAATAATTAGTTTGGGGAATAGTTTCTCCTCTCTGCCTGGGAGCTCTGTCGTTTTGCACCAGAAGCGCTGAAGCAAGTTTGTTCACTTAATCCAATTTTCAAGCTTTGATGGATTTTCTTGTAAACTCACCAAATAACAACATGAATCGAGTGTTTTCCTCCCCCCTCACAAACACAAACCCGTTCTTTGATAAATCACAGAACCCGTTGTCCAATTACCAGGGAAAGTGCAAAGACCGCTAAATTGCATTATTGAACGTTAAGGACGAGCTGCATTGCGCTACGTCGAGTCTTGCTCGCTTGGATTTTATGCCAGGTCAGATTAGTCGGACACCGGATTGACACCTCTACCTTCTCGGAGTGTCGCGGGAACATCTTCAGTCAGACTAAGTGGAAGTGACGCTGCGGTCCGAGACGCGCTGTAGGTTGCGTTCGATGCGCTCAGATCTTAATTGCTTGCGAAGGAACGAGATTAGTCCCTTTGTGAGTGGTGGGAGTCCGCGAATTAGACGACGGCATAACAAGATCGGCCTCGTTCAAGGGTCTTTGACAAACAATCAGGGTCTATCCCGGTAATGATCTCGGCGAGGCCATAGAAACACGCAGAATGCTTATGGTACCGCTTCTATTGTCGGGTATGGAAGTAAATCGCCGGTCTTAACTAGGTCCGCTTTGTCATGATGAAGAGAAACGCTATTCCTCTCGAAAAACAAAGGAAAAATGCTTTCCCAGCGAGCGACGCGTACTTAATTAAATCTGTTATTCGGAAATAACTGTTGGCAGTCAGAGTTACGCAGTAAAACCGGCTGCTTCTGTTGGGCATATTGTTAAATCAATAGACAGTTTGAGCCTTTGGGGGCCAAACGGTTTGGAGTTTAAAAGCAGTGTTGGGTAATTATTCCCCCGTCTACAGTTTCTCCTGCTGTGGTAGATGACTGTTTGGTCGTAAGATTTCTTCCCCCGGCTCGAGCCACTGCTGTTTGATGCCCTGCTTTATGGTAGGCTTTGTGATTCTTTGAATGTGACAGATCAGTGTGGTTCCTGTCCACTAATCACATCATCTGAGTATGCCTCAGAATTCAGGGTCCGTTACACAAGGCTGGACTCGGATCGCACACAAGCACGAGCAGCGTTTAATCCACAGGGGGCAATCATAAACAGACGTGCAATTAATTTGTATTTGTGCGCATGGAGAGTTTCCAGACCTGGAATGCTGCAGACAGGCTGAGTGTGTGTGTGTGTGCGCACGCCTGTGTCTGTGCGTGCGTGTGTGTGTGTGTGTGTGTGTGTGGTGTGCTGTGATGGAGATGTGGGAGGCTAATGAAAATGCTCTTTGTGGCAGATGGTGAGGTCCCGTGTGACCTGTGTGGGGCGGGAGAAGCTGCTACGTGAGGTCCTCTGTTTACTGAGAGCGTACGTTTCGCGAGTTACGGCTGCATTCGAGCCACCGTAAACATAACGACGCCGACGGCACTGTTTGAGAGGAAAAAGTAAAGGGTTTTATCACAGCTACCGGGGAGCATACAAAAACACTGCAGCCCAGCGGGCGAGCTCAAAACAGAGAGAGAGAGAGGGAGCCTCTGAAGTTCCCCAGTCCACCTCCTTAAACTGGCAGCTTCTCATGAGGAAGTCTTTACCTCAGCTTGCAATAGGTGTGCGGGAATCTGCAATTAGAAATGTGACACCCGTGCACACCAGCGCCCCCTACTGAACTCGTTAGGGTCTCTGTGACATCCCTTTTCACCACTTGCAGACGGGTTAGCCAAGAGAAAGAAGTCACTCTTTTTTTTCTCTCAGTCTCTCAGGTACAGTAGCCATACCCAGCACTGTTATGACTTTATTGCTGACTGAAAGCAAAGTCTCAAAGTCTTCATAAAGGGTTATGCATTTCCCCTTTGTAAACGGCCTTTTTGCTATCCAGTTGGTTTGCTTGAAATCCACAGTGCTCTGCCGACTGTCTTTGTTCAGTCTAGCGTGTCGAGCGTAACTGCTGTCACGTCCGGCCCGGAGGCCCCCAGTGGATTGTGGGTCCTGGAAGACGCCGGAACGGCCCAGATTAAAAACCAGATTTTGGGCGTGGCCCGCATACGGGGTGAACCGCCTGTCAACGTATTTTCAAAGCGCCGTTCGGACAGCAGAGCGTTCTTCGTCGTCCTTCAGTCGCACGTTAAAACCGAACATCCGACGTTACTTCAGCAAACGCGTTCGATCAGCGTAATAACTGGCCGCTTTTATTTTGAAGGCCTCGAATACCCTGCGTGACCTCGCGGGACGGTAAATTGAGAGATGCGACCTGGACGCGCTCAGCGGGCTGTAAAAGCGCGGTATCTTTACGTGGATATCGGGTAGCGGTCGGATGACGGGCTGTTTGCTTTGCCGCTAGCCGCTCGAGCGACCCCCGGAATCGAACCGTTTCATTTTTATCGGCCCTGAGCAGATCCGAGTTTTACAGCAGGCCCGTTGGACGGTGTCCAATCTCGCGGACTCGGTGAATGTTGAGCGTGATGGGGCGTGTGTGGTTTGAAGATCAATACATTTTTATAAGTAAACCGAGCAAAGTTCGGTGCTGGCGTCTTCAGGGTCCCCGTGCCCTGTGCGTTCAGAGTCGTACCGAGGGTAGGTTTTCAGGCCTCTGGCTCCCCCTGTGGCCCCAGTCTGCAATTAC
Organism: Anguilla rostrata; assembly: GCF_018555375.3. Classification (NCBI taxonomy): domain Eukaryota; kingdom Metazoa; phylum Chordata; class Actinopteri; order Anguilliformes; family Anguillidae; genus Anguilla; species Anguilla rostrata. Next base: position 5,174,447 of record NC_057951.1, on the reverse strand, counting down.
AGCTGTCTCTCTCCTTTGTAGCTCCTCAGTTAACCCATCCACACACTAGAACAGAGCTTTAACAGAAACCTCATCATGGGGCCGTAAGTATTTAAATAAAACCGAACGCTTGGTTAAATACGGCACTTAAAGGTAAAGACGAAAAGCAGTGTGGTCTTCCAGAGCGCACAGTCTTTAAATCGGAAACCAAAACCAGCAGCTGCGACACGCCGAGAACATTCTCCCCCCCCCCCTCCCAACGGCTCTATGGACATGGAGACCGGGAGATTAGAATCGGGACGACAGCACGCGGGGGCGTTGGCACAAAAGAGCACTCTTTTCGTAATGAGTGCGATCATAACCGTTTGGAGAGCGGGGCTCCCGCCAAGGACCGTTACAGAGAGTTAAACGCAGGTCGCACTTCCTTAGCACGAAATACGGGGAGCCCCCCCCCCTCACTGTGCCGCTAACGCGCGTCCTCCCCGCGAGCCATCTCTTTTTTTGGGGGAGACGAAGTAAGGCTTTAAGCGCTAACATCAATATTCGCGCCTCGTTTTTTTTTTTTGGGCTACGCTAACGTCTCGTCTAGAGGGGAGATTTACGACCTGGAGCCGGGAGCCCCGTCGCTAAGCCTCCCCTTAACGGCTCGACTCCGCGGAGAACGCGTCCGCGATCGGAGGATCAAGGGCAGCGCGAGCGTGGCATTCTGGGTTCATCTCGGAGAGGCGGAGTTTTTCCCCCTTTTTTCCCGCGCTGGCGGAATGGCTTCCGCTAAATGAGAATTCGTCTGAAAATGAGAACCTGTCCTCAGCAGACCGTCCTGGTTGAACAGAAGTCTCCCGCTCTGAGCTTTTTGGGGGGGGGGGGTCATTAACCGTAATCAATACTTAACGACGGAACGCAAACAGGAAGTAAAGTTTCCGTCTGGGCGAAAGCCGCGCAATGGGCGAGTCTCGAATTCCCCCGCCGCGCCGCCCTGATTTCCCAGCGTACCCGGCGTTCGAAACAACGGGCTCCAAAAAAGATTGCCAAACCCCCACTCCTCCCCCTACCCCCCCCCGCCCTCCCCGTTCCCCACCCTCCCTGCCGCTTCGTTCGCTTCTAACGGGAGAGGAAGGAAGCGTTTCGACCGGAACGTTCCGCGCTCCGATGGAAGCGTTCCAGGTTCCCCCCCTCCCGTTTGGACTCGTTAATCCCAGTTTCCTCGCGGGAGACCCCCCCCTGAGCCGCGTTCGGCGGGGGGGGGCGGGGGCTGGGGGGCGGGGGGGCGCTTTTGTGGAATAGCGGAACCGTCTCTGTGGTCCCCACGGCCCCATTAAGGAGGATAATGCGGCCGGGCAGGTGTGTGTATAAATGGGCGTAATTAGAAGAGCTTAATGTGCCGCTGGAATGGGGGCAGCGTTTAGCCCCGAAGGCGCCGCCGCCTCAGACTGCCTGTCAGCGACAGCGCGGTCGGGTAGCCCAGCTCCCATCGTGCTTTGCTGCGCGAGTAAACAAAGCCAAATATAAACAGTGTGTGGGTGGGCCCCACGGTCTGGTATCTGTTATAAGGCTCTGTTCCAGTGTGTGGATGGGCCCCATGGTCTGGTATCTGTTATAAGGCTCTGTTCCAGTGTGTGGATGGGGCCCATGGTCTGGTATCTGTTAAGGCTCTGTTCCAGTGTGTGGATGGACCCCATGGTCTGGTATCTGTTAAGGCTCTGCTCCAGTGTGTGGATGGGCCCCATGGTCTGGTATCTGTTAAGGCTCTGCTCCAGTGTGTGGATGGGCCCCATGGTCTGGTATCTGTTAAGGCTCTGCTCCAGTGTGTGGATGGGCCCCATGGTCTGGTATCTGTTAAGGCTCTGTTCCAGTGTGTGGATGGGCCCCATGGTCTGGTATCTATTATAAGGCTCTGTTACAGTGTGTGGATGGGCCCCAAGGTCTGGTATCTGTTAAGGCTCTGTTCCAGTGTGTGGGTGGGGCCCATGGTCTGGTATCTGTTGAGGCTCTGTTCCAGTGTGTGGATGGGCCCCACGGTCTGGTATCTGTTAAGGCTCTGCTCCAGTGTGTGGATGGGGCCCATGGTCTGGTATCTGTTGAGGCTCTGCTCCAGTGTGTGGATGGGCCCCATGGTCTGGTATCTGTTCCAGTGTGTGGATGGGCCCCATGGTCTGGTATCTGTGAAGGCTCTGTTCCAGTGTGTGGATGGACCCCATGGTCTGGTATCTGTTGAGGCTCTGCTCCAGTGTGTGGATGGGCCCCATGGTCTGGTATCTGTTAAGGCTCTGTTCCAGTGTGTGGATGGGGCCCATGGTCTGGTCTCTGTTATAAGGCTCTGTTCCAGTGTGTGGATGGACCCCATGGTCTGGTATCTGTTGAGGCTCTGCTCCAGTGTGTGGATGGGCCCCATGGTCTGGTATCTGTTAAGGCTCTGTTCCAGTGTGTGGATGGACCCCATGGTCTGGTATCTGTTATAAGACTCTGTTCCAGTGTGTGGATGGGCCCCACGGTCTGGTCTCTGTTATAAGGCTCTGCTCCAGTGTGTGTATGGACCCCATGGTCTGGTATCTGTTGAGGCTGCTCCAGTCTGTGCTGCTGTCCCCATCAGCTCGTCGACAGACGGCCGTGAATAGGACGGGAAACCCGCCGTTCCGCCAGGACGCCCACCAGCGAGCCGCCGGCCTCCGCCGCAGCGTCGTAATCAGAACGGAATAATCGCGAGCGATCCATCATCTGCGCCCCTCTCCCCCCCGCCCGGCTGGCTGTGCGCAGCGGCCTGAGAAGACGTTACCCACAATCCCCCGCGCTCTCCCTGCAGCGGCGCTCTATTTCGGGCGATCCTTATTTATTTATCTGCAGAGTTTCTTTGGCCGCCCCGGTTCTCGCCGAGGTCACGGCGGGGGAACGGCTGCCGGCTCGGCGGTAAATTAAAATGCGCCGCTGGGAGAGCCGGGCCAGGACGGTGCGCCGACCGTCTCCCTCTCCTTTCCATTTATTACTTCTTTTTTTTTTTTTACACACCAAAGTAGATTAAAGTGAAGATATTCATCACTTTGGGTTGTCCAAAGAACCCCAGTAAGGTTTATTGCAGGGTTCTGAATGTAAAAATGATGACAGTAAAATGATAAGTTCATAATGGAAAAATGATTATGGGTGTGTGTATTACGACTTTTCTTTGTTCAGTCACCAAATAGCTACTGACCTCGCCTGTCCCGCCCCCCCTCTCCTCTCCCTTCAGCACTTTCCTGTAGATCCACAGGAAACTGGCCCTCCAATGCTTTTCTGTTTCCTGTAGAAAGCTGTCCCTTTAGCACTTTCCTGTAGACCCACAGGAAACTGGCCCTCCAGTGCTTTCCTGTTTCCTGCAGGAAACTGGCCCTCCAGTGCTTTCCTGTTTCCTGCAGGCTTCCTTCAGGTTCTCACCGTCGCTCCCTTTGCTCCGCCCCCCTGACTCCATGGCAACCGGCTGCTCACGAAGGCACAGAGCCCCACGCTCGCACATTTAGGCTAACCAATCGTCCTTTGGCTGACCTACCTGCATTGCAGTTTCATATTATTTCCACGTTTTTTAGTAATTTATTCAGTAAAAAATGTCTTGAAGTTTTAAATTTGATGTCTTACTTCACGATGTTACAATATTGAAATACGCCACAGAATTGCCCTCGGAGCCAAATATTCCATCTGTGCGGTTCTTTAATGGAGCGGCAAAGAAAAAAAAAATGATGGGTTGTCTCTTTACAAATATTGTCAAAGGTACCAACTGCATTAAAATGTAGATTGATTTTTTTTTTTTTTCCCCTACCCAAATGTCTGCTGCCGTGAAAGTGATAACTATCGATTTGTTTTCCCTGCTCGTAATCTCTGTTTTTCCATTACGCCCGCGATGGCGGCGGGGTCGTAATTATTAAGGGGAAGAGCGGCCGTCGCATCGACGAGCGCGGTCGATCGAAACGCGGGGGACCGAGAGAAAAGGAGTTTTCTGTCCCTCGTTTGCCCACCTCCCCCCCCCCCCCCCCGGCGTTGACCAGGTGGTCTCCCGCTCTTATTGGCCTCTTTACGATGGCCCTGCCTTTGCCACGGCAACCGGGGACCGTTCGGGCACCTTCGGGACGGCACGCGGTCGGCGAGGCCTGGGTTGCCGCGGTAACGGTAGCGACCCCGCCCGCTCTCTCTTTCGCGGCTCCGCTCGCGCCGTCCCGACGGGAAACCGAAAATCGCGCGACGTTAAATCCCGCTAGACGAAACCCCCTCCAGAAAGCGGCAGACGCAGGCGCGTTTTCGTTCGAGCCCCGAATCCGCCATTCTTTTGTTTGACAACATTATTTACTCTGTTTTTTTTCGTTTGCACGGTAAAATATTCAGTGCTAAGTCAACCGTGCTAGAGCACGTTTTTACTCGAGAGACCATTTGATCTCTCTCGGAGCAATTTATTCACAAGGAGAAACTGACTTGCACGTTCGCATTAACACGACGAGTGTTAAAATTGGCGGAATGATGTAATTATTACCGTTATTACTGCAGATAAATGAGCTGTACAGTGTTTTTCAGTTCAGCAGTCTCGTGACCAAAGAGTCACGACATCCAAAGCTATGATGAATATGGCTTTTTATCAAGTCAAGCCAATTGGCAACCCGGTATCTACAGAAAAACAATCGAATTGTGTGATTTTTTTTTTTTTACGATGAATTTCATGGCTGTGGTATTAAAGCCCTCTAGGCCAGATCACCTCTGTAAATGAATCCATGATCTGAACGTGACCTTCCTGGGTAAGTTTTCTTTCTTTCGATGGGTCCCATTGTGCGTCCGTGCGTATCACGTCCGACGTCTTTCGGCATCGCAGCCGTTCGCTAAATAAATTAGCGTCTCTCGCTGAAAACAGTTTTCAGACTTCCGACAGTTTTCAAGGCAGTCGCACGGGTCGAAATTTCTGTAAGTAAGGTGTTTGTCCTTTCCTGAAAGCAAACACGGACAGTTAGATAAAGAACTATAATTCTGAATATTCTTGAGGCAAATAAGCCTGTATGCTATGTATTCATTATTCATATATTCAAATATCTGAAAACTTATGTATGAATAAAAATGAATAATTTATGTGGGGAGTTTCTGCTTTTGGCAACGGAAGCTTCAGTAAAGCTCACTGAAGGACTCTCCTATGAGTGCATTAGATTCAATGGACTATGAGTCTATGAACAACACTGCAGTTTTTTTAATTGTCCCAGCAGTTATTGCTCATCTACACTATAGTTATCGTTGTTTATCTACACTATAGTTATCATTGTTCATCTACGCTATAGTTATCGTCGCTTATCTACACTATAGTTATCATTGTTTATCTACACTAGTTATCATTGTTTATCTATACTATAGTTATTGTTTATCTACACTATAGTTATCATTGTTCTTATATAGTTATCCCTATCACAATGTCATTGTTTATCTACACTATAGTTATCATTGTTTATCTACACTATAGTTATCATTGTTTATCTACACTATAGTTATCATTGTTTATCTACACTATAGTTATCATTGTTTATCTGCACTGCAGTTATCATTGTTTATCTGCACTGCAGCTAATCATTGCTTATTTACAGTTGTTATCATTTCTTATCAACACTAGGTATCACTGCTTATCTACACTAGTTATCACTGATTGCTTGTGTGAGCAATCACTGTTCTTTGGAAAATACTGTAACAATCCTGGCCTGTGAAGTAGACTTGCAGGAGGTCTATTACACACCTGTATGCTGTAGAGCCTTACTGAAGGCCCCTTGCACGCAAACATACGAATGCGCAACCTTGTGTGTTACCGCTGATGTTAATGCAGCCATTTGCATACAAACACACACACCGGCATATTGACACACTCTCTGGCACAGCCATTCACTCACCCGCACCCATCCGTTCTGTCTCAGGTGCGCAGAGTGGATCATTAACGCTCCCACAAACGCACTAACGCGGTCACGCCGCCGCTCGCTCGGCTACAAAGGGGCGCGTTAGGACACCCGCGCACCGTCCCGCTCGAACGCACCCCCCTCCCCGCTCGAACGCACCCTCCCGCTCAACGCACCCCTCCCGGCTGAACGCACCCCTCCCGCTTTGAACCACCCCCCTCCGCTGCTCGACGCACCACCCGGTCATTAACGCCCCCCCGCTACAACCGTCACCCCCCTCCCCGCTACCGCAGCGCACCCCCCTCCCCGCTCGAACGCACACCCCCTCCCCGCTCGAACGCACCCCCTCCCGCTCGAACGCACCCCCCTCCCCGCTCGAACGCACCCCCCTCCCCGCTCGAACGCACCCCCTCCCGCTCGAACGCACCCCCCTCCCCGCTCGAACGCACCCCCCTCCCCGCTCGAACGCACCCCCTCCCGCTCGACCACCCCCCTCCCCGCTCGACCACCCCCCTCCCCGCTCGAACGCACCCCCCCCTCCCCGCTCGAACGCACCCCCCTCCCCGCTCGAACGCACCCCCTTCCCCGATCGGTCATTAGCTATGCATTAGCATTAGCCAGCGTTCACTCACTGAGGCAATCGCTCAAGCACACATTCGCTGGCGTGCCCACTCAGTCTCCAGCACAGCCAGTCTGTGGCAAACTGAGCCACATAGACGCTGGCGCATGCAGTGACTGTCACTCAGCTACCTGTTCACACACACACACACACACACACTCTACACACACACACACACACAAGCACAGGCACACACTACACACACACACACACACACACTCGCTCTCTCTCACACACATACTCCTCTCACACACACACACGCACACCTCACACACACACACACACACTCGCTCTCTCCTCTCTCACACACACACTCCTACACACACACACACCACACACAGCACACACTCTCTCCCCACAACACACTCTCTTACAACCACATTGTCCACCTACACACACAACACACTGCAGCACATGACTCCACCAAATTGTACTGCCACCTCTAGCTTGACTTTAATATCTGAGCATATCTGCACCGTTTTTCCTCATTTTCTTTTCAGACAATCAGTCATGTATTGTGAAAGCAGCATACTGTCATGATGATGAAGATGATGATGATAATAACGGAACAAATAATATATCTTTGTAAGAGTTTTGGCATTCATTTAATTCAAACACAATATGAACTCTTATCCATTACAGTATATGCAGTTGAACAACTACATTGAGACATACTTAAAAAAATATATGTCATTATCATTTTACAATATACATACAGTACAGTGCAGCCTACAGTGGGGGGAAAAACACTGAGAAAGTGAACACCTTTCCACGTACTCTCCACTTTAATCACAACGTACCACGTCAAGGGAAATTACAACAAGTAATAAATATACTGTACATGTGATGGACAAAATAAACAAAACAAACAAACAAACAAAAAAAAACACTTTGCCAGTAAAGGCCCAGATTTCATCCGCCCACAATGCACTTTGAGTTTGACTTTGAGTGACAGATTTCAGCTTTTTTATTTTTTATTTATGCATTCGAAAAAATTGCTCCAAAAATGGAAAAAACACCCTTAGCTCATGCTAATCCTACAGTTACTCCCGACGCTATTATCGTTGTTGCTGTTGTTCACGACTCAAAGTTAAGCTGAAAGTACGCTGTGTTCAGAACGAGCGAGCGCGGGCTCCAGTTCAAAATGGCGGCGGCGGGATGGCCAAGCGGCGGTTTGTAGACGCGCGCCCCGATTTCAAGATGGCGGGGCCTTCTGGAAGACGGTAAAAAAAAAAAAAAAAGGACCCCTTTTCTCCGCTCCACGTCGACGCTGATTTCATCGCGGATCGTCCGTTCGCAAAACCGCCGTCGGTCGTCAGACTCGTCCGTACGTTTTTTAAATGAAAGCAGGCTGGACGCACCCCTCCACGCCAATTAGAGTTTGTGGAACGCGGCCGATCGTGTGTTAACGACTTGCTGTTAATTAAAGTCTGTCACTAAGGGTCGGGTAGTAACAACGGGCACTTTTTTTTTCTTTCTTTTCTGCACCCGGACGTGCAAATACTGTAAAAATGGTATGAAACCGCACTGCGGCGTCACAAAAATACTCAATATCTTTTTGTTTTATTTTAATAGCAGAGCTTCAGTTTGATCTAAACCGTCACCGTGTCATTTACCTCGTTCCCATTCTGTCTCGAGTATTCTTTGTTCTGCGATATTGGCGCTTCCTCTCCACGACGCACCCTTTGATAACGTCTGTCGATCAGCCATTTTGATTTATTCTGGAAACGCGTCTTGTTTTTTTTTTTTGTTTTTTTAAACGGCTGCAGCAGAGCCGGTTCTAGGCACCGGAGACGCACGCGATCGCCTAGGGGCCCCCCTCTGTCGGGCCCCCTCCCCCGGGGTCCCTAATCGCGAAACGGCGACCCCCTAGGGCAACAGAAAGGCCACAGCCGAGCCTGAGTAGAATTTAACTCCGAAGGGGGCCTCCAAACAACAGAGTAGAATTTAACTCCGAAGGGGGCCTCCAAACAACATTTAGCCTCGGGGCCTCCGATGGCTCAGAGCCAGCCCTGCCTCACAGTGTACCAGCGCACCGTCGTTTGAGGGACAGTTCGCAGTCGTTTGGCACCCAGATTCAGCTAACGCTCACGCGTAACTTTGATTTACAGTTTTTCCCATTTCGCTTCACAACCGTGGTTGGTAAGAGTCCATTTTAGTCCTTAAACTTAGCTTTAGCCGCGCCGCGTCAAAGCCGTTAGCACGTTAGCACGTTAGCTGCTGCCGCCTTGAGGACCCGGGGTCGGCCTGCGCAGCTTGGCTTAGCGCGCTCGGACTCTCCTCCACAGGTTAGCGCTGCACAGCCTGGGCCCACGCAAGGCCCTGTGACACTCTCTGAAGCAGCAAAGCCCACCTCTGAGTCAGAAGCTGGCTACAGCGCACATCACAGTCTGTCAGTGTTCTTGTTCCATTTGCTCCTTTGTTCTGCGGAGCTATTTTTGAAAGGATAAGCAACACGTTGGCGCTGTTACTCGAAGAGCAGCTTGCGGTAATGGTTTACTGTAAGAAAACAAGCTTTTTTTCCCCCCTCAACATCTCAGTATGATCACACAATGAGCGCTGATTCGGTATTTTCAGTGCAGTACAGAAACGACGATGGTGTAGCGTTTGTGGGAAACAGATTTCAAACATGCAGTGAGGACAGCAGTGAAAGGAGAATGTTTAATGCAGCACACACAAATTCACTTGTGTGTACACACACGCACACACTCACACACGGACACACATCCACTCACACACACACACACACAAACACACTCTCTCACACTTTCTCTCTCACATACACTCCCTCTCTATCTCTCACTCACACACACACACACTGACACAGACCCACACTCTTTCACACACACTCTCTCTCTCTCTCACACACACACACACAGGGTGGAGCGGTGAGCCAGTCCTCAGAAACGCGGTCGCTCGCTCAGTTCAGTAAAACGTGGGTGGGGGGGTACGTGTGGGCGGGACGACGAGGACGGAATCGCATTATTGAGTGATTTAAGACCGCACCTCCCGGGCGCCCTTTCCTCTCCCACACCACACACAGGGGGGCCTCACAGTTACCCAATTTGTACCGGCAAAATCGCACCGGGGTGAAAACCTTTAGCTCCACATCGTTTGTCACTGAGAACTCCAGCCACAGATCAGCAGCGGGCAGGCAGACAGAACAAACACTGATAAACACAAAGCGGTTTGAACAGAAATAACCCCCCCACCCCAAATACTGAAGCATGAATGGACTCAATGATTTTAATGACAGTAGAGATTAAAATTAAAACCCCTGTGAAATCAATAATCATTTACCGTGGAGGAAAAAAACATTGAAATCGTTATAACAGACGAAAAACAAACAAACAAACAAACCCAAAAAAAAAAAGATCTCCTGATGTTGTACAGCCAGCCGTTTAGCCGTCTAACCAGCTGCCGGTGTAAAAAAATGAAGTTCCTTGCTGTCTTCCTCGAACAAAATGGAACGCAAACACCGTGTAAGTGGCAGATAAAGTCTGAAATAAACACCGAGGGCCTGCTCCGAGCGAGATTGCCTCCATTTTGGACGTTTCCCCAGAAATGTAGCCGCGGAGCCAGAATCACCTCGGAAGGTGGCAGGCGATGCAAAATAGCGCGCGGTATAAATATAGCCGGGGCCTGTCAGTTTGGGTTTAACTGCCCCGGGCTCTACCGAAAACCCACGTTAAACTCACCGCGGGAGCGTCTTATTGTAACGAACACTTTTATTTCCCGGGAACACGGTGAATATCTGACCCAGCATGAACTGCTTGAAAGGAGCCGGGTTTGTCAGGCTAAACTTCCGCTCTCGTCGGCCGGCAGTATCTGTTAAGGTTTTTGAGTAAATTAAATTGACGGTTCACTGTGGAAATGAGCGCAAACTCCCGAGTTTTATGCATATGTTCCGGAATACCGGACCCAGAAAGGGGCCCTTGGGGCTTCCTACAGGAGCAACTTGCAGCCTACACCAAGACTAAGTGCAACTCACACTGCACCATTTTTTTAAGCATCCAGGCTGGCTGCCAAAAAGACTAGGCCCTACTAAACCTTTATTTTTTTAAGAAACTTGGTAGTTAACTGAATATACCACAACTTGGTGAGTTACTGGAATGCTATTTTGTTTTCAGGGCTGCTAGGGCGTGAATAAATGTAAGCGCTGATGCTTTTTAGAACAGTGCTGCCTCGCCCTGAACTTTGACTCGCAAACAAAATACGAGTTCAACTTTTTTTCCAGTCCGAAAGCCGTCGGTTTCGTTCGTTTAGCGACAGGAGGACTGGCCGATCTGTGTTAAGGAAGAAAGAAGAAAAGGGACGGCCGCGGTTGGGTTAGAGTGAATTTCAGGGCGAACGCTGCCATTAGCTGGCCGCTCAGGCAGCCCGTCTAGACGACACCGTTAGTGCCTAAGAAATGCCGGTCGAGCGAATAAAGGGGGGCTGAGAAGCGGTCGTGACGTTTCGCGGTCCGTTTGCGCCGGTCGTGCGGGGGGCGGTCGTCCCGTTCGGTCGACTCGGCGCCAGGGAGGCACGTGCGCTGCCGCTGAGAGCACGCACGAGGAGGCGCAGGCGCGCCGGGTCCTGGGCGGGGCTCGGACCGCGAGGAGCGGCAGAATTCTCGAGGACTCTTCCCACGCCGGACCGCTGGAGCAGAAATCCTTTTTTTGTTTTTGAGGATTTTTTTTTTTTTTGTCCCTGACGGAGAAAGGGAAGCAAAGTAGCGTAACAAAACCATTACAGTGTTTTTCAGTTTAATCAAAAGCACGTTTTCTTTCGGGTCAGCGCACCATCGATTAAAAGCTGACCCGCCTGAATTCAAGCGTCATTAGACCTCTTTATAAATAAATAAATACATAAATACATAAATATTTAGAGAGGAGTGAAAGTGCTGTCACGACGGCCGGGGGGGGGGCTGCGGCGCCGCTATTGGCTCGCCGGCTGCGTAGTCCAAACGCTCACGCTCCTGATGATCAGCCACTCCTTCTGGCCGGCCGTGACCACGATGCGGACGCACGAGACGTCGAACGCGATCTTGCGGTCCACGTCGCCGACCTCCACGTTCCCGCTCCGGAACTCCCCCAGGGTGATGTACGACGGGCACTGCCCGCCGCGCCTGGCGCCCGCCGCCTTCTCCCCGACCTCCAGGGCGCCGTGCCGCAGGACGTCGCTCTGCCGGTCGTCGGAGCCCGTCACCACCCTGATCCTGCCCACCTTGGCCGGCTTGTCGAAGACGACGAGGAAGAAGTCCCCCGTGGAGGGCGCCTTGCCCCAGAAGTACTCGTCCACGTTGCTGTAGGCCTTGGCGGCGTCGTACTTCTCGAAGACGTCCATGTTGGTCTGCAGGCTGGCGGGCGGGTTGTCGGGGATGTCGAGGGAGTCCTCCTCGAAGTCGTCGTCCTTCAGCTTGTTCTCCGAGCCCCGGTAGGACGAGTAGTAGCCGGTGTGCTGGAAGAGCGACGGCTTGAAGCGGATGGCGTCCTTCTGCGCCAGGAGGCCCCGGAAGTGGATGAGCAGCCAGTCGCAGGGCATCTCCTGGTAGAACATGAGCAGGAAGTGGGCCAGCCGGGGCAGGTCCTTGGAGTGGTAGAGCTTCCCGATGTAGCCCAGCTTGGAGAACTCCAGCGTCACCCAGGAGGAGCCCTCCCGGGAGGCCACCACCTTCCTCATGGCCGTCAGGAAGTTCTTGGCGCAGCGGACGTCGTCCTCCAGCATCACGTAGAAGTGCGAGAGGTTGGTGCAGAAGTTGAGCAGGAAGGCGTAGTCCACGTTCTGCTTGGACCGGAAGCGGACCCGGTCCTCGGGGTCGCCGTAGTTCCTCTTCAGCCCGTCCAGCGAGGGGTAGGACTCCTCGGGCGCGTGTATGACCAGCAGGCGCCCGGCGATGACGTGGTGGGCGAACCTCCGGGAGATGTCCCGCACCAGGCCCTCGCACCAGGCCAGGTCGAAGTCGGCCAGGTGCACCACCACCACCATCTCCTTCAGCTCCTCGTAGCTCGACTGGTCGAAGATGGACTTTATCGTCTCCATGAGGTAGTTCCCCCTTTTCCTCTTGACGGACGACAGCCCGATGGTGAGATACTCTGCGGAAGCAAAAAACAGCGACAGCGGGGCAGTCAGGCGTTGAAAACGCACGTCACGTTCCGCATTTCTGTTTACTGTTTCGTGAGGTCACGCACTCATTGATTTTTGGCATTTTTGAAACAGTGACATTTTCTAATTCGTCTGTTTCGACAGCTTGTTCGGCATATTGAACGCGTTAGTCAAGGCTTTACGGCTTTTATTTTCCTTCATTACTCATTATCTGGAGTCATTTGATGGTCACCCGAAATCCATTGTATTATATATATAATATCGGCACTGTGCATCTGTGTCCTTACAAAACACACTTGGGCTTTTGAACCAACTTTATTAGTTCTTGAGTTACGAAGCAGTGACAGAAAATATAGCTGGACAAGAACTTTAAACGCGCCCTTAGAAAAGAGAAAATGGACAAAGAGACAAAAAAATGGAGATACGAGGTTTGTGCACAAATGCACATATACAACCGGTGAACGGACCGAACGGCGCCCGGGGGGAGTCGGGGGTGGGGGTGGGGGGGGTACTCACTTTTACGCGGCAAAGGCGAGCCCGCGAGGTAGCGGTACGTGACGTTTATCGTCCCGGAGAAGTTGGAGATGTCCCTGAAGGTGTGAACGTAGCGCTCGGAGTTCAGCTGGTGGATGGACGTCTCCCTCAGCTGCCTTCTTTCCTCCTCCTGAAAACAAAAACAAAAAAACGCAAAACTCACGGCTAGCGGTCTCACTTTGGGCTTTTTTGTGTTTACTGGGCGGCGCGCGAAACGAAAAACGTACTTGGCGAAACCGTGCTAATGGTTGCTAACGGGGAAAACGGGTCGTGATTGAACACTCTTCTGTCGCGGAGCTCCTAAGGCTACGCCAGCTGCTCCGCCTAATCGTTTCTGCAGGCTAGGGAGTCGCTTTTTTTTGCCAGTTAACGGAACACCAGTTTTGACTGAGCCCCTCCCTCCCCCCGGGGTGACGACCAATCACGCGCCGGCTTGCAGGGCACTCAGGGTCAGTCAGGGTCCAGTTCCATATCGTGGGGTGCGGCATTAATGCTTTATCTGAATTAACCCTGCAGTCTTCATATAGGGGTTTAAGACCAAACTGAAGTTTTCAATGTAAAGAAATAAATATTATATTAATAAATGCACAGTTTTTTTACGTAACCATTTTTAAAAATCATGCAGTTAGATTATGTGGACTGGGAGTCTCGTAAGGACTCCTGAAGACCATGTTTAAATGCGGTTGAATAAAAGCCATAAGAAACTTCGGCGACTACCAAAAGCTCCAATAAGTACACGCATTTAAACAGAATTTCTAAAATAAGCTCGGCTCTTTAATAATTGAAAGGGCAAACACAGAAGACGTGTTGCCATCTCAGAGTTCCGATGGCCTCATGAATAAGAGATGCATTCTGGATCCGCATCGAAATTGAACAGTGTTGCATTTGAATGAAAAAACGAGTCAATTTTCAATTTTGCAAAGTAATAGGAAGGAAGTTTTGTGTGTGTGTGCGCGTGTGTATGGGGGTGGGTTGTCTGGTCATAGGTTCTGGTGTCTGCTGCTTTCTCATTGCATTCACTTTCCTGTGTCTTTATTATTTTTGCCCATCTGACCAACAGAAGAGAGACAACACTGAATGGTTCTGGTGGTTCTGTGGCAACCGACCCTGTTCCTGGAGGTCTACCATCCTGTAGCTTTCCACTCCAACCCCAACAAAGCCACACCTCACTCAACAGCTGGAGATCTCATTGAGCTGCTAATTAGTAGAATCAGGTGTGCCAAATTAGGGGCTGGATTGAAAACTTACAGGACTGTAGATCTCCAGGAACAGGATTGGTTACTACCGTGTTCCAGTAGTATTTAGTATATACACCCTGTATGCTGTAGGGTGCATATTCCTGGCGTGGATCAGGTACAGTCTTGCCCCTAGAGGCAAGGTCACAGCTAATTGCCACTTAATGGCGCAGAGCGATCACCATCGCTCACGCCCCTTAGAAGGCCGACGTTAATCGCTGCTTAATGATCCCGAGTGATCGTCTCCACCCCCGTCCCGCAGGGAGAGGAGGCGTCTTTTAAGATGGGATTTTTAAGGAGCGCAACGCTGACATCGACGCCCATGCGTGTCACGGCCTTCACCAGATCCTGAACCCTGTCGAGAATTAGTGGGATATGTGTGGAATATTCTGGAATGTGGGATATTTTGAAGTGGAACCTTCTATGGTGTTTTTCCACCCTAAGCTAAGTCTGAGATGATGTATTTTCTCATGAAAAGGTCCTTCATCAGAATCCCACACAGTGGTACATTTAGCCCTGTGGCTCATACTGGCCAGACTGGCCGCACATGGCGGCCCAGCCCTCTGTTAAGCAACTCTAGACAGGCGCTTCTAGATTCTATTTATCTACGACGTGTCCGTGCACCTGTACACGATTAAGCGTGGTAAATTGAGAACATTTTTTGGTCACGTAATAATTAAGGCGTGGCGGTTTACATGCTGATTATACGGTTCAGCCTTAACACCCCCACCCCCCCACCGCTTGAGCACTTTTAACCGTGACCTTTTCAGACACGCGGCCGCAGTCTACCAAAGTGAGAGGGGATACGCAGAACCTCTCTGCATCTGTAAAAGGCAGTTAAATCCGAATTGTCGTAATTATATTTAGAATGTTATTGCGAATGGAAAAGAAAAGGCGGATCGCGGTTTTATTAATATTCGGAGTCACCGTTGGGGTTCAAATTGGATCGAATACCCAGGAAAGAAGACCCCAGCCCCCCCCCCCCCACCAGGAGCCCCCGCAGAGCGAGAGAGAGCGGGCTTACCAGGACGTAGCCGTCCTCGATGAAGAGGTTGAGGAAGAGGAGGCCGGTGGCGAGCACGCCCAGCAGGGGGATGGCCGAGCGCTTGCGGAGCCACCTCACCTTGTCCAGGTACTTCCAGAGCAGCCTCATGGCGGACGGGCTCCCGCGGGGGTCTGGAGGGGAGGGGAGGGGAGGGGGAGAGAAGGAGGTGGGTTAGCGGGCTGGATAAGAGAGACTGCTAAGTGATGGTGAGGTAAAGTACTGTCTCCGGCTCTCGGCCGCATGTTTTACCGTTCTCTGCGGCTCACCCACACCCGTCCCTCCCATGTTTGACCGGGCCGTATGCTTTAGAAGGCTGTGGGGTGGGTGGGGGTGTCCTCATGTCCCGTCCTCCGTCCCGTCCCCTCCCCAAATTTAACCCCAACGAAGGGACAAGGCCTGTTCTCACGTACATGCTTTGTGCGTCCAACCATACGTCCCCCCCCACCCCCCACCATGTGTTTTTTTCTTATACTCAATCACATTCTGTACCGGATTCAAGCCCTAAGAGTATAGACACCCATTAAAATAAGACTAGACGGGCTGAACGGCCTGTCCCGTTCATAATCCAGTCTTATTTTCTGGTGCTCTTGAAGGACTGAACGGCCTGCTCTTAATACAGTCAGAGACAAAGAGATAAACGGCACCTCGCTCTGCCGGTTCAGCATTCGCAACGCAAAGCGACGGGGAAATTGGCATCGCCTTTGAAAGTGACCGACGCTAACGCCGTAGATCTCACGCTCCGGCGGTGGCGCGGTCCGCACGGCCAGAACACTCACGTCGCCCGCACGCAGAAATACGCATAAATAAAAATAATATATAATATAAATAAATATCAGCGAGCCGTCCCCGGAGACGGAGAGGGGAACGCGGGACGCCGCTCTCCCCCGTTCGGCCGGCCAGACGCATATCGATCCCGCTCGCTTGACCCGCCTTTTTTTTTTATCAGAGTGCATCTCATCTTCTCCTCCTCCTCCTCCTCCTCCTCCGCCTCCGCGCGCGGAATGCTAAAATCCACACCGCCCGTCGTTCCGCTCCGGAACGCCGGGCTTCTTCAAACTCAAACCCGCGCGTCACGTTTGTTTGCGTCGCGCTGCCGGACAAAAAAGCGTTTCGGAGTCTCTCAGAGACGCGATGCGAAGAGACCGCGCGATTAAATTAGAGCGTCCCGAGCATTCATCATCCGTGCGCGCGTCAACCCGAAAAAAATCATTTTGTGTACCGCAGCGGGACAATAAATCAAACCCCCAGGAAAATTTGAGCATTGAAGTAAACCGTACCCCCTCCCGGCCCCTCCCCCTCGTGTTCATTACCAAATCCCCACTGACTTCGAAAGTCTGAAACGTTAAAAGCTTTCGCAAAGTTTAATTTGCCGTATTAGCCGCGTCGCGACTGCACGCAAAATTTCTGAGAGCTTTTCGGAGCCTTGTAAAGCGGTCAGCGCTCAGAAATGAGCTTGATGCCCAACACCCGCAGTTTAATGCAGTGTTTTGGGGGGGGGTTCTGGTGGGGCCGGTGCCATCTCTTTGAGCCCTTCAACTTCAGGACCAGCACCTCACGACTTTGCCTTTAAGAAGCCCAAGGAGAGTCGCTCGGAGTAAGGACTTGCATCCTGACAATTTTTTAACTGCTACCAGGAAATGAAAGATTTGCCTGTGTTACCAAATGAATCCTGATGAGACTGTTTTTGCAGTCAATTTCACAAAGGGGGACGCGCGGGGGGGGGACTGTCTGCGGAATGACTTATCGCCGCTTTCAGATAGTTTGCGGAGCTAACAGTGGGGAAAATTGATTTGCCATATATGGAGTTTTCCTCAAGATGGAACTGTCGCACGCGACTCCACGCAGGGCTGAAAATTGAGAAAAGTTTACCCGGGATATAAAGGCAGAAACGAAGCATTCGAAGTCCCCGTTGCCGGAAGAGCGGGACTGATATCCCACAGTAACCCCACTCGAGGTTTTTAAAGGTTCTTTTTCTCTCTCTTTTTCTCCCCCAGTTTGGAGCGCGTCAGCCTTGGTAGGCGCACGAGAAGGAGGAAAGCGCTTCACGCTCAGTTAGACAAAATGGCGGATGCCCCATCGACCAGTCGGTGGCGGGTGGGGCGGGGTAGTCTGCGTGCCGTTTCGCTAACAAGCATTAAAAGAGTAACACAAATGTGTCATTCAAATTTAAACACCCTGTACACTCAATTTTTTTTCTCTTGTATTTAAAGTGCTCACATAACCAAAAGCTAAAGTTGTTTACAGTCAATCAGTCAGCCATCGCGTAGCTCTTTTTCGCTTTGCGGAGCTCGTTTTCTTAAAATCGCTATTTTAGTTTTTTTTAAATAACCGTTTATAAGCAGTTAGGTTTCCGTGGCGACGCTGGAAACCGGGCCGAATGGCCGTCAGATGGGATTTGGCGCGACGGCGGCGGCGGCGGCTGGGAAACGCAGATACGAGGGACTCCGTTTTCCGTCTGTCCTTTCGATTACGCGCAGGCGAGCTCGACTCCCGCTTCGCCGCCGCCGCCGCCGCCGCCGCCGTCTCTCTCGGCCGGGACATTTTCCCGCTCAATTTCTCCTTCGCAAAAAAGCGGTTTATCTCCGGGCTCTTAAAATAACTCGGGAGGACGTGCGAAACGCGAAACGTTTCGGGGGCAGAAGGGCGGCTCTCCGTTTCTACCTCACCGGGCCACGCAAAGAATTTAGTGTCGGGAGGCTGAAAGCTGATCTCGCCCCTGAGTTTGAAAGCAGGGAGACCACCGTTAAAAGGGGCCACTGAATTAGGCATTTCTTAGAGTACTTTTCTCCAGCCGTAAAACAAAAGCGAGAAGCTCCAAAGGGGGAAAAAAAGGACAGGAAGGAACAGAATGAATTAAAAAGCCTTCATTTGAAATGGCTAAAACGTTAAACAAATGGTAAATGGTAAATGGACTGCATTTATATAGCGCTTTTATCCAAAGCGCTTTACAATTGATGCCTCTCATTCGCCAGAGCAGTTAGGGGTTAGGGGTTAGGTGTCTTGCTCAAGGACACTTCGACATGCCCAGGGCGGGGTTTGAACCGGCAACCCTCCGACTGCCAGACAATCGGTCATACCTCCTGAGCTATGTCGCCCCTATGTCGTAAACAAGCCCCAGCACTTAAGGAAAGCCAACTCGTTTCAACCACAACTGGTCTTCATCACAGCTTAAGAGAAGCACAAGTGTGGTTTTACTTAGTGTGCAGTATATAGAGTTAAACAAGTTAAACAACAAGAGGCAAATGTCTCGCATATAAGCAGACTCTACATGTACAAAATACCGGCCGCTAACTCATCCTTAGCAGCGTACAAAAAAAGAAGAAAAAAATAAATGAATGGAAAAGGTGAGCGAGGACAAATCCGATAAAATAAAACGGGGGGAAAAAACTAAAATAAACGCCCGTCTCTCGGGGACCGCAAAAGGGTGAAAAAAATTAAAATAATTACTTGTTCATAACCGCCGATATGAATCTCAAAGAACCGCCCACCCACCCACCCTTCCTTCCTTCCTGCCTCCCCCGTATCACTTCATGAAATCTCTATTAGCCGCGCTCGCTCCTAACGACCCGGGGAGCTGCGAGAGGCTCCTCTAATGGGGGGGGGTGGGGGGGCCCTTAATGAAAAACCCATTTAGAGCGAGGGAAGGGGAGAAAAGATTAATAAAGGGCCGGGCGGAAGCCGCTTTCCCACGTTTAATCTTCCTCCCTGTTTTACATTATTTCCCCGGGCGCCCTGGAAGCTAACGGACGGCCGCGCGGCGCTGCACAAATAATCAATTAGGCCCCGAGGGAGCCTCCCTCCCGCGCTCCGCAGTGGCTTTGTGTCAGAGCTGCTGCCACTCTTATTGATTTCTCTCTTCTTCTTCTCCTTCTTCTGCCCCCCCCCCCCCCCCCTTTCAGAGCAGAATAAAGGGTTTTGAACGGTGCCTCCCCGCCGACAGCTAAAACGTTAGCGTAGCGTCTCCCCGCCGTCGCCACGGCACCGGGGCAATTACAGCGGCAATTAGACGCCAGGCCACCCGAGCGAGGACCGAGGCTTTGGTCCGGCCTCCGCGTTTTACAGAGACATGGTGCAGACACACACACACACACACTCGTACTCACACACGCACCCACACACACACTCACACGCTCACACACACACACACACACACACACACACACACACTCTCACTCACACACACACACACACACACACATCATACCACACACTCGCACACCCCAACCACACACACACACACCACACACACAACTTGTCGAACTGACCAAACACACCATCAACCCACTCGTAGTCTCGAACATATCTGCAAATCCGACCACCACTCTCACAGTAACACAGGCAACCACACAGACACACCCGCCACACACCAGCTCACTCACACACACACACACACACACACACATTCATACTCACACACGCGCACACTCACAAACTCACATGCACACACACACACACACACACACTCTCACTCACACACACACACACACACACACACTCGTACTCACACACGCACCCACACACACACTCACACGCTCACACACTCACAAACTCACATGCACACACACACACACACACACTCAAACGTTGTTCGAGCCACCGCCATCTTTAAAGTCCTCCATGGCCGTGTCTGATAAATGTCCTTTTCTGAAGCATCGTCTGCCTTTTTTGGCTAAATCCGACGCAGTTTTTCCTTTGTGAGCTGCTTTTGCTGTACAGTTGCAGGGTGGGCTACAGGGGAACTGACCCTGGCTTCATATTCCAGCCATGTGCTTAGAGCAGCTGTAGAGACTGAGCACGCTCAAAAGCAGTCCATATATATATATATATTTAACCAGCTACAATGCTGACATATGTTCTCCACACAATATTGATCGGGGATATATATGAAATACTGGGGGGGGGGGGGTGGGGGGGCTGAACTCTCCTCAAGACCACGTGTCGGCATGTTCTTAGTTCAGATTGTTCTCGTCCATTAACTTTTGCAGACGCACATACACCCTCCCCCCCCCCAACCCCCGCTCCGTTTTACTACCAATTTTGAATTCCCGATTGTAGATAAAACCCGTCGGATTATCTTGACATGGGAGAATACGTTCTTTTCCCATTAGAACTTAGCGTTTAATGAAGGAAGCGAGGTCACCGAGGCCCGACTAGGTCTAAAGAGCGTGGGAACGGGGGCTGCGGGTTCGACTCCCGGGCGCAACGCCCTCGAGCGAGGTGCTTGACCTCCATCGCTTCGGCGCACGTCCAGCCGTATTAAAGGACGCTGAGCAGAGAGCCGCGTACGTCGCTCCGGATAAGAGGCTCTGCTGAGTGCTTGCAACGCGAGGTGACGACCACTTCAGCGATCGCCCTCTCGATTCGAAAGAACCAAAAATAATGTGCTAGCGGAGAGCGTCAAGCTTTTTATTGTGTGTGTGTGAGACCTCACCTGCCTTCGCTCCGCGTCTAGCTGTCTGGTACCCGCTGAGACGCTAGTGCTAACAGGCCAGAGCGTTAGCACGGGGCCGGCTCTTACCAGCTTACCTGCCCTGGGGGGGAGACTGGAGCCGCTGCTGGATTCGGCGGCGCATGGGGAAATTGCTCTTTGATGTCGGATGAAAAATATTCATAAACTTCAAATGGGAACAAAGAGGTATATGGCGAACGTATACGTGGAGGGTATATCTTGGAGAAAGGGTCGTGTTTTGCCGCAAGAATCGGTTAAAATATATGAAGTGAATATAAATGTGAATATAGTTCGACTACCTAGCTAGCGCACAAAGCCCTGGTTGCTGAAAATGGTAAGACGATGTTATTGGCAGTGCGTGGCTGTCACCTGCTTTAAACGTGTTTGAGTGTTCGCACCCCAACCGCTAAATGTCTACAAAGCGTGACATCCGTTACAAAACAAATGGCAGCATTAAATATTTCCACAAATAAGCAAGCGTAGAAGAAACCGCGTCCCTATTTGATGAGATGCAGTTAATGCAGTGGATAGACGCTTTGGGTAAGGACGGCTATGCCTTTCAGGGGGAAAAAAAAAAAGCTTCTGGAGAAAAGAACACGGGGAAGGGTTAGTCCTTAAAAGGTTTTTTAAAAGAAAAAAGAAAACGTCCAAGGTCAGTCCTTGGTCACAAATCCAAACTGAGGAAATTGCCCGGGGGCCAGTGGGGCGGCTGCAGAGGCGGTGGGGGGGTGGGGTAGGGGGGGTGCACTATCTCATGTGACCACCTTCAGCGCTGAGCACATCCGAACCACGGCCTCCCCGACTCCCACTCGGAAAGCAGCCCACAAACACAGATAAAGGCCCTGTCATCTCCGGTGATTCAGTGGTGATGCACCCAGACCCTGCGGGAGAGACCAGAGCTTTATATCTTTATATATAAAGCTACATTCTATGTAATATGATGCAGTGAGAAGGTCTGTATGAGCGACTGTCTTTTTCCCCCTCTTCTGATCTTTGTTCACCGCACAGCTAAATCATGGGACACAGTATACTAAAACTGACAGGAGACCAAGGTTTTAGCAGGCTATGTCAAGCAAAGGAGGTATTTCTGAATAGATAATAATCTGTCAGGGCTGATTTTAAAAGAATATCTACAGTATATGTACGAACATATAAGCCAATAAGAAGACAAGCTGTTTCAAACTCGATTCCACACATTTATATTCACTGGTAGAGGCACACTGAAACCAAGGCATTCAGAACGCGCTGTTACTACACTGCACACCGCACACTGCATACTGCATACTGCACACTGAACACTGCATACTGCATACTGCACACTGCACACTGAACACCCTGTTCTAGAAACTGCTGAACTGAAAACTCAATCGCGATGATCCCCCCTCCCCCAAGGTTCAAAACTCCAGCGGCCGCGGGATCTCTTTAGCCAGGTCAGGATGGAGCGCGGGAGCGCGCCCTCTCCCTTCCGATGAACATCTCTGCCGGTGCGGCAGATGACCGACAGCGAAAGAACACATCTCAAAGGCCTTGACGTAGCGGACACGCATTCTAATGTAGCGGAACAGAGATCGTCCTTTTAAAAGACGCCCCCCTCTCTCTCTCTCCGAAGCCTCGCAGCGGACGTCGAACGAGACGCGCTGAATCCGCGCACCGCTAACGTTCGATGAAGGTTACGCCGCGCCGACCTATCGCAAAGAGAGAGAGCCGTTTATCGTTGAATTTCGGCGAGAGCCTGCGCGGCCGTCCTATCGCGGTACAGCCGGGTTAGGGCGCGCTAACGAGCCGCGCGCGCGCGGTCGAAACGCTCATCGCCGGCCGATTCCCGCTCAGCGCCCCGATGAAACGATCTTTTAATTAGAGCGCCCGTTTGATCAGGGTGGGGGGGGGGAGGGGGGAATCGCAGCAGTTAATTCTAGAATTTATTTAGCTCTTCCACGCTGCTGCTGCTGCCGCCGGCGCGTCTTCAAAGAACGCAAACCCGGCTTCGCGTTCGCCACGAATTACCCTGAGCAGCCCTGTAGGTTTTTTATTTTTATTTTTTTAAATTGGACTTTGTGTTCTAGAAACGCCCACGGGAGGTGAGTGGCGCACTTGTTTATTTAGCCTTAAGAATCTTTTATTTTTATATAATCGTGCAGTTCCCGCCCCCCCGCATACTAACCCTTTTTACAGAGCGTCTGTGCCGTTGGCTGCAGGTGAATTCTCTGTGAGCTAAATGAGAAACGTGTGGTGAAACATCTTGGAAAAAACCTGCAACATCTTTGCAAGAAAACAAAACAAAAAAACATTCTTTTAGACGCACACGAATTGCAGCTCTTTGGCAAAGATGGAAAGGATGTCTGTGCCACGAGCGGTTGTCTGGCAGTCGGAGGGTTGCCGGTTCGATCCCACGCACTGGGCGTGTCGAAGTGTCCCCGAGCAAGATACCTAACCCCTAATTGCTCCCAACGAGCTGACTGGCACCTTGCATCCTTGCATCATCACCGTTGACGTGAGTGTGTGTGTGTGAATGGGTGAATGAGAGGCATCAATTGTAAAGCGCTTTGGATATATAAATATATAGATAAAAGCGCTATATAAATGCAGTCCATTTACCATTTACCATTAGTCACCTGCACACACACCACACATGCACACACACTTGCCCATGCATACACACACGCACACACACACACACACTTGCCCATGCATACACATACTCTGCCTGCCACGCCCCTCGTAACCGGCAGGGGTTCGAGCGCCCCCCCCCCCCCCCAAACCCAGAGAAAACAGACTGCAGGATTAGGGACGTGTAAACACTCGGCTTGTATTATTAACGCTCCAGGAGACCCGGAGGTCGTCTCTCTCAGCAGGTACGCGGCGCGCGGGCGGGGAAAACCAGACGAAAAGCGCTAAACAGAAGCCGCCGCGGAAACGTGCCGCGAAACGCGCTTTTGTTAGCGGGCGTGTACCGCGGTGCGGTTAGCCCAGAAGTGCGGCGGGCGGGTTTCCTCCGGAGGGAGGCCGGCTTGTTCCGCCACGTACCGCCCAGAGAAAACACCTGCCCCCCCCCCCCCCCCCCCTTCTCTGCTTCTCGCCACGGACACGCGCCACAAACGCGCGCGCCAAAGCCGCCCACGCCGAGCTCCCGCAATTACCGCCAGCGGGTCCGCCGCCGCCGCCGCCGCAATTAATGCTAATTCTGCTGCTAATCCCCGGCAGGAAAGAACCGGAAAAACAAAACAAACCTAAACAAGAAAACAATCAAAAGAAATAAACAGGCGAGGTTGAATCGAACGGTAATGAACGCGCGCCAGCCCGCAGAACGAACGGCTCTGCCGCGCCCAAACGAAACGGAAGTCTGAGAATCGGACAGAGGGAGGGCGGTGCGGATTCGCGGTTCTCCCCCCCCCCCCCCCGCCAGTGGATGCAGAGCTCGTTTGGCTCGGTGGGCCGCAGGTGCGCGCCAGTCCCCCCCCCCCGAACCCCCACCCCCACCCCAAACCCCGTTCAGCGCCTTCCCCGCGGTTAATGAATATGCATCAGCCTGCCTGCCGCTTCTCCGGACCGCGCCCGCTCACGCAGACGCAGAGCCCGAGCGCAGCTCAGTCAATACAGCGCGAGGCGGCCGATCCCGGCTCTAATTACATTCCACATTAGCGACGGGCTGCGTCGGGAAACAAAGCTCCTCGGTAAACAACGCTGTTCATTTTGTAGATGACACGACGGGAGAGAAACAGAACCTCCCAATCCCCCCCTCCCCCCTCCCCCCCCAATGAAACTCATCAAGGATTTATCTGGGAAACACACCTTAATACTTAGCCAATTTCCATTTAAATGAGAAGAGGCGGGGGCTTTTAGCGACGCAAAGAAAACGCAGCTTTTGTGTTCTGCGGGTAAATACAAGCGGCCCGTTTCGGTCGAAACGGGTACAAGAGCGTTACGGGAGCTTAAAAAAAAACAATGCCCGTCGATCCCCTGGCCGAGCGTAGACCCACCAACGGCAGGGACCTTCCAACCAGACCCCCGAAAACGAACTCTTGGCTTCGATTGGGCGTCTGCCGCCGTCCCGCGGGTTGGGTGGGGGTGGGGGGGGTTTCCGTGGCGATGGCGAATAGCGTCCCATCGCTGTTCGAGCCAAAAAAAAAAAAAGCGTGTGGGCGGGATTAAGCGCGTTGATTGACATGTAGACGCACTGCGACTTGGCGGCGTGCTGTATGTTCGATTGAGCTTGGCACTCGTGGAATTGCTGCATTTCGCAAATAGACACGTGCACCACAGAGGAAAAAAACTGCTCAGGAAAGATGAGCGGTGGTTTCCCCTGAAGGTGGTTTGTCCCTGACGGTACGTCTGTGGAACTTTCTGGGCTAATGTTTTCCCATCTTGTTTAAATACATTCTGCCGCTGCGAGATAGGGCCAGGGTGGTTAGAAGAATAAAAAAAACTGCAAATTGGAAAAAAATGAAATATTCGGTGAAGATATGAAAACATCGTTTTTGGTTTTTTTAAAAATGAGGGAACAACAGTCCTGTGGGCTTTGCTATCAGCCTAAGAACTTCAACACACAGGAGTGTGTGTGTGTGTGTGTGTATGCGTGTATATGTGTGTATAAAAGAAGATCTGAAGGTTAATACCCCTAGATACCCAGATGGGATACATCTTCCCTCGTTGTACAGAAAAACAAATTTCATTTCACGCTTGGTCAAAGCGGCGTTTTTTTTGGAAGTACGTGACAGATTCGGCATCCGGAGTTTTCCAGCGGCCGAGCGTTTTGGGCGGTTAATCCGGCGCCTGCGTCCCGGTCAGCGTTCCCGGTCTCGCCGCGGACCGGCGTGTGGGCCGGCCGCCCAGGGCGGGGTCCCTCCTGACACCGCACCGCGGGCTTCGTCAGGGAGAGAGAGAGAGAGAGAGAGAGAGCAAGAATCCTGCCCCCCCCACCTCTCTGTCCTGCTGTTTAAACACCACCATTCTGTACGTCTCAGGCTTTAATGGGCTTTAAATATTCATCAAATTAACTAGGAGACGTAACCAGATGGTTGTGGGCTCTAATCCCGCTTCCAAAGAGCTCCACTGCTTCAGAACATTTCGAGTTATATGGAAAGGTTATCTGAGTTATATAATAATAATAATAATAATATAATAATAAAAAATGATACTTGCTGCTACTATGCTTTCTATGTCCAAACACAGATAAAAGTTAGTTGGATGCAGGCCGTGGGTGAATAAGGGGTGAAGTCAGTGGGATTTAGTGAAAACAGAGACAGATCAAACCCTGGTCAGAAAATTGTTTCATTTCCAAAGGAAAACAAAGCGAGCCCAGAGGCTAAACCGGCAGACCAAACCGCAGTCTGTTTTTTTTTGTTTATTTTTTTTGACGTGTAATCCGCGGGCGGCGTTACCGGCGGCTTAGTGGCGAGGCGGCGAAAAGAACGAGCCGGCGCACGTCGCCGCCGCCGCTCCCCCCCCCCCCCCAAAAAAAACGCCGCTCGCTTCTCCCCCTCCCACGCTCTCGCTTCACGCCTCTCCGCCTGCCGTGCTCATGAACGAGGGAAAAACCCGCCATTTCGCCCCATCGAGCTCTGGATCAGATCCGGAGTAAGCGGGAGTTCCCGCCCTCCCTCTCTGTCGCGGCTCCTCCTCTGACTCCGCCCTGCGGATGGCGGTTCTGCACGCGCTCAGTGTGCGCCTGGGCCCCCGACCGCGTAGCAGCGACGCGCTTCCACTGCAGATGAGAGATCTGAGCTAGTGGAGCGGCCTGAGGTTTTAACGCCCTCCGTCCGTCTCATTAAAACGAGTCCGCCTTGGCGCTCGTTAAAAGAATTTTAATTGGTCCAAGCCTTGGAGCTCTCCAGGTGTGTGTTTTGAATGAAGGGAGTCGGTTTTTGATTTTTAGCAGACGAGACGATACGTGATTCATACGTGCCGTGGTCCTACATTAATATTCTGGGTCCCGTCTGTCTAAACAGACCAGAAAGAAGTTTGTGTCCGCTTTGCAACAGATTAAAATCAAAAAGGGCTTTGGTATAATTTATTTAACTCTTTAAGGTGTGAGGTCACAAATATGTGATTGGAATGTTCTTAGCTGAACATTCTAATGCTGATGTCACAATCACTGCTGGCGATTGAAGGCACTGAAGTTCCAGAACACTGACTTTGAATTTTGAAAAACCATTATTAAAAAAACCGTGTGAGGTCGAGAGATGGTGAAAGTTTTCCGCGGCTTCCGAAAGATTAAAGATTTATGACAACTTACCCGTACGGCTTTTTGAGCGAGGTGCGGCGGCTGCGGGTCTGTTGTCTCTCCTCCTTTTTGAAATAAACCACGTGTTCTGCTCTCCGCGCTTTGTTCCCGAGCCAGCTCTACAAGCCCCTGGCCTTGGCTCCGAGCGACGCGGGAGCAATCTGCACCGCCGTTCCTCAGGACCAGGAGAAAGGGGGGGGGCGGGGGGCGGGGGGCGGGAGCTCTCACCAGGAGCTGGGTTTAATTTCGTCCCGGTTTTCAGAAAGCCGCTACGTGCCACGCGCCGGCCTGGTGCCTGTCTGTGCGTAGGAGGCCAGCGCGTCGAATCCGAACCCCCCAGAGTGTGTGTGCGTATGCGTGTGTGCGTGCGTGTGAGTGTGTGTGTGTTCAGGGCCAGCTGGGGTAATGAGAATTGAGGGCCGCAGCTGAACGTGGTTGAATGCAGATGGCGGGCTCTAATGAAAGTCTGGAGCTTCAAGCCAGAGCAGGCCAGCGCTGCTCCCAGATCAGCCACCGGCCCGAATGCTGCTCCCAGATCAGCCACCGGCCCGAACGATGGCAGCGCGCCAGCCAATGGGAGGGGGTGGGCGAGGGATATGCTAATGAAAAGAATATGCTCGCCTGCTCCGTCTCAGCTGCGTAGGGAAACGCGCTCGGCTCGGCCGGACGCTCGGAACAGAAGCCGCGGGAAGGACCGACCGACGGCCTTCCCTAGACCCGACGGCCTTCCCTGGGCCTTCCCGCTGCGAGGCCTTCCCACCCAGCACCTGCGCCGCCATTCGGCCGACTGTGTGTTCCTGGGAAACGTTACAGGACTTAAAGTGTGAATTCAGCTCTTATTTTAGAACTCTCACTTCGGTTTCCTTAGACATGCTTCTCTCACAGGAAAAATAATTTGAGCCACTTTCGTGGGGAGGGGGGGTTTGGGGGGGGGTTCTTAGAGTGCCACTGAGATCCCTCCCGTTGTGCCAACGCCACACGTTCCAAATTGAACATGTCGTCCTGACCTTGGCTTAATTAGCAGCACGACAAACGGCGAAACGAATACATATTAATGAGAACAAACGACCATATGGTGATGACAGGCCCGGCCTAATGGCGGTATGGGGGGGAGGGGATGGCGTGAAAAGGCCAGGCAGCAGGCTGGAGGTCGCCGAGGCTAAGTTTTGATAGCGGATTCGGAGGGGGGGGGGAAGGGAGAGGCACCGAATAATTGGCTGGGGCGTCTCCACCCTGACCCAGGCCCCTGGAGATAGCCAGCACCTCTGAAACTAACCTCCCAGTTTCTGTCGTCGAGGCGCCAATTAGGGGGGGAATGGAGGCTCCCGAGCTTTCTGTTCTCTGTGCGCATCACCGGCGATCGCAGCCGTCGCACGGACCGCATAACGGCGAGTTACTGGCGGCGGGAAACGGGAAGCGCGCATCGCCGCTAATGTTCCGCGTGACACGCCTCCGCCCAGCCTGAGCTGAGGGCAGGCCCCCGGGGGAACGGAAATCACCACGAGTTCACCACGCAGCGAGGGCCCACTCGCTCCCGTTTTTTTTGATCTGGCGGGCATCCTGCCCTCGCCGCGAGGCCCCTCCACAGCCGCGGGCGCCGGCGGCGGAACGTTCCGGATTCAAACTCGAGCTCACGTCGGAGGAAGGAGAATACAAAAAAAAAAAAACACACCGGGACTAGAGACACAGCGGGAAAATTCCATTTAGGAACTTGCAGAGCCGTCAGCCAATCAGGCACGAGAAACAGCAGAGCGGTCCTTCTCCAGGAGCCACTGCCCTCCTTTCATGGTTTTTTATTTTTTATTTTTTTTCCAGTCACAACGCCAACACACAAAACCCTTTTTCTTCTCGGCGAAGCGAGAGGGAGCGAAGCAAACTCATTCGGCCTCTCCATAGCAAACACAATCAATTTTGCATTATTGCATCCTGCGCTGCCCAGAAAAAGGGAAATGATATTGCTGTCGACTCGCTAGGGGAAGAGGAGGGTGGTGGCGGTGGTGGGGGTGGGGGTGGGGGGAGGACAAGAAAAATAAAATATTTATGTGGGCGATGTAGTGGGAGGAAATTGGGAGCCGTCCAGCTTGTCCAAGGTCACGCTCCCAGCAACAAATAAACCGTCTTTTTGGTGAGTCCAGGAAATAAATATAAAGATTCCCACAGCGCGACGTGGCCGATTTCAGATGCTGAAATAACAGGTGCGTCTTCCATTCAGCACGACGGAATTGCTGCAAGGGAATCCACTTTCCTTCAAATAAGAAGCGTGCGGTTCATGAAAAGAAATTGGTCTGGGGGAAGAAAAATAAAGAAGAAAGTTTGATCACTTTCGACGTGAGGCGCTTGATCTGACGCCATTTGCGTGTTTGCGTCTGCGCCAACTGTGGAATATAGACCGTTTTCTGAAACGGATGAGGATGTTTTATATGTAGCTGAGATGTACGCCGAGCTGTGGGGTGTCGTCTCCCCCCCTCCCCCCCCCCCCGTCGTTTTAGGGGACGGAGGGGGGGTGCGATGCGGCGCGCAGGTTGGGCTTTTTGATGTTGGTTGCCGTGGCAACCCCGGATCGGTTTCCCTCGGTAGCGAGCCGTTACCGAGGACACCCGCGGCCGTACCCCCCCCCTCCCCCCCCAAAACGTCCTGCACTTTACCGACCGGTGGATTCTGTTATCATTATCAGCAAGGGGGACACCAGTTCTTTAAAAAAAAGGGCGCCCTTAGGCCTAAGGTTCGAAAAATAACGTTTTAACCTTTCGGACTCCCTGTCAACACAGTAAACACTCTGTTTTCCGTTGGGGGGGGGGGGGTCTGATAAGAGGCAGACTTGCGTGAACCGCCCAACACTTTCAATTACCGGCGGTGACTGTGACATCACCATTAGAACGTTCAGTTAAGAAACGTTCTAATTGCCTATTTGCGCTCACATCTTAAAGGGCCAACGGTCATAAGCGCCGTAGCGCAAACGTTCGGCCATCGCAGACGTCGAAGAAAATCCATTTGCTGAATACGTGCAATGAGCCAGCAGTAGCCTTTTTAAAAAAAACGGTGTGCAGTAGAATTCTGAGCGTGAGGCTATGCTGCAGCAGCAGGCATTCATGGTGCGTCCTTATGCCATTTCACGCTCGCTTTGGGATCGCAGGCTGGCAGAAACAAGTCTCCCACCATCCCTCTTATTATCAGGCAGCAAACCTTCCCAGATTAAAAAAAAAAAAAACCCAGTGCTATTGAATTAGTCATTTTTTTAAAAAATTGCTGCAATGGTCTTATTCAGTGCAGTTTAGCATCCTTAAAGCAAAAAAGTCCTTTTATGGGCCACCACAAAAAGAGGGTTTGGTTCGGTCGTTCTGAGACCGCGTTGCACGTGTAATTACCACGGCATGTACATTTTAGCCAATAAGCTCTGCTTCCGTTTAGCGGGCGACCAATCGGAAGCGGAATTAAAGCAAACACTCACACCAGACTGACGAGCCACGTCAGTCCCTCAGCTTTCTGTACTTAGAAACAACGTACTTTCCGTATTAAAAGGAAACTGTATTCTCTTCCTGTTGAAAAATCGCACGGGGTCTTCATACAACATACTAAAGCACAATGACAGAACATGGAGGAGCCTGAGATGAGTGAGTGCACACACAGCCCCTCCCCCCCCCCCCGTGCTGATTCAGCTCGCTGTACGGCTCCCCCATCACCGTGCTGTCTCTCACCATACAGGAAGATGTCTGTCCCCCCTGCATGTTCACACAAAACGCGATTAGCGTCAGGCATTGTGACACAAACGTGCGAGAGGCGTCGCTCGGTGACGGACGGCAAACAGAAACATCGACGGTCCCGATCCCGCAAACGTGCTTCAGTCAGCCCCGTCCTACACGAGCCGGGCGTTGGATGGCTCGCCTGCGCGGAGCGCTAAGCGCGGCGGCGTCTGTGGTGCGTGCGCTAAGCGCTAAGCGCGGCGTCTGCGGTGCGAGCGCTCATTAGGGTTCCCCTGAACGGAACTGCGCAGTCAGCGAGGCTGCAGATACCCGCCGCTGGCTAACTGCGGTTAGCGCCCACGCGAAGAGAGATCGGGGGGTTTTATTCGCCGAAAAGCATGAGCCTTTATCGTCTGTTGTAAACTGAAGCAGCATTAAACATAGCAAAACGAGTCCAGATGATTTGAATGAATTGATGATAGCCAGAAATCTCAAATCTGCGAGAGAAATGTAATTCCACACTCCCGTTAAGGCTATGTAAGGGCACATTTAATTAGAACTACGTAACGGTGCACTTCATTAGGCCTATGTAACGGTGCACTGATTTAGAACAATGTAATGACACGCTTGATTAAGGCTATGTAATGCACACTCCATTAAGGCTATGTAATGCACACTCCATTAAGGCTATGTAATGTACACTCCACTAAGGCTATGTAATGCACACTCCATTAAGGCTATGTAATGCACACTCCATTAAGGCTATGTAATGCACACTCCATTAAGGCTATGTAATGCCAGCTTCATTGAGTTACGCGAGGCGCTGGGATTTTATCCTTCTAGTTCCTTATTGCTCTCATGAAACATCTCCAGTCCGCGATGGAGATAATCTCATTCATTTATTCACACATTGACATGCGCGGCTGCCTGCAGTGGCGGGTAGGGTCAGAGGTCAGTGGCGGGTAGGGTCAGAGGTCAATGCCAGGCCACAGGACATACCGGCTGCACCAACACCCCCGTGCCGGAGATACTCAGCCCTTCACCCTCGTACGTTAACATTCACTTAATTGCTTTCTGAGCCACAATGGCTCCCACAGCATCCGCCTGCGTGACTAAAACTTTATGAACTTTAAAAAAAAATTTTTTTTTTGTGCGAAGGCGCAGTGACATCACTGACGGTCAGTCGGCTTATTCGTCTGTGAGTCGCGCTCGTAAATCCCAGAGCAGCCACCTCTCAGAAACAACGCAGCGGGGTTTTCCACAATTGGGGGGCGTTGTGGGGGGGCGGGGGGGTCGCTAGGAGAAAACCGCTCCGCGCGCCCAATTAGCACATTGGGGCAGCTCTACAGCAGTGTGAGTTAGAGCTGCTGCTGCTGCTGGTGGTTGTGCTCACTTTGATTAAGGGCTCAGTCTCGGGCTCATTATCACTGAGAGCTGTTTGCAGGAGTTCTGCCTGAGCCGCAGTGTCTTAATCGCGTTACAATGAAATGATTAGTGACCGCGGTCATCGTGACCGTTCCCCGCTTTGGTGCAGACCGTGCTGAAACGTGACCGTTCCCCACGGTGCAGCAGACCCTGCTGAAACGTGAGCGCTCCAGGCTCCGGGGCAGGCCATCACTCATAAGCCATCGCTCAGCGACGGCAGCCAAAGCCCCGTCCGGCTCTGGGGTTTTCAGGTTCGTTTATTGCACACAAAAGAAACGCCGGTAATCCTCAATGAGGATATTACACACACACAAAAAAAAACTCACAGGGAGGCTTAGATCAGTGACGGCTTATAAAGGGTTTACGGAAACACAGAGAGGCCGCGGCGCGGGGACGAGGGGAGAGCCAATAACGACAGTCGGTTCTCCACGGCCGTCGCTCTCTAATCCCGCCGCCCTCGTCTCCTCCGACCGCTCGGCCTGTCAGTCAGTCAGGCTGCCCCCCCCCACCCTCGAGCCGCTTCATAAGTGTCACTCCGGCTTAGCGTACGCCGCTAAGAGGTCCCCCCCCCTAGGGCCACACCGCACCAGAGAGCGCTCTTAACTGAACATTCTAATGCTGATGTCACAGTCACTGCTGGCGATTGAAAGCAACGGAGTTCTAGAACACTGGCTTTAGAATTCTGAGACAAACATTCCAGAACTCTGCTCTTCAATGGGTTGAAAGTAAATATGCATCATTCTACCTGTGGATTCAGCACTGTGTGGGAAAGAGCAGGAGCCGTGGAATGAGAACCCACCGCTATAAACAGCAGAGAGGTCTGATTGGTGGTTTTTCTGTTTTGTACTGATATACACTCCAACTGTACGGATATATACTCCAAGTTCAGCCTACCAAGTAGTTACACTTTAAAATAAGAAGACTTTGATTACACAGTGTCTTGGATGGGGTTTTTTTTTTTTTTAGTCGGGCAAGGATGAGGCCTACTCAGCCGTGGCAGTGGTGGACGAGGACCCCTAGCTGGGGGGCAGGGGAGCCCACCGTGACTGGGGGCCTCCTCGCTGTCAGATGTCACTGTCCTGTGGAGCCGCGGAGCGCTATCGTACGATCGTCCGAGGCTCTGCCCGTGCAGCACGGGACCCTTCCCCTGTGGCCGCGGCGGCGGCTACATGCTAATGAGGCTCATTAATGCAGAAAGAGCCCTCCACCCTCCTGCAGCCGCGCTGATTATTCTGCATTTAAGCACAGCGATAGCACAGCCTCTCTCTCCCTCTCTTGGTCTCTGTCTCTCTCTCTGTTTGTCTCTGTCTCTCGGTTGCTCTGTCCATCTCTCTCTCTCTCTCTGCCCGCCTGTCTCTTGGTCTTTCTCTGTCTGTGTCTTTCTGTCTCTCTGTCGCACACAGGTATACACATATTTGCACACACAGGCAGAGAGGCACAGACACACACACACGCTCTCACACACACACAAAAGGGTGCACTACATAAGTACACTTGTGTGTCCCTCTCTGGGCACTGTGTTTGTGTAGCTAAATATTAAGTGACGGCTCAGCATCAGAACAGAAGCTACCGCTCTGACCGCGAAAACAAACGCGCTGCCGGGTCCGTGTACGGCATTCCCAGAAACACCAAAGTTATTAAAGTCCGTCCGAACGCAACAGAGTTATTTCGCGAGGCCCCTCGAGCTGCAAGCGGGCTCCCCTCCTTACCGTCCGAACAGTCTGCGACAAGCGACATGGTTTACAAACCAGGACAAAGGAGGGCTGTGGGGAAGCCGCGGAGGGGCGACTGGCGAAGCCCTGGGAAGCGCCCTGAGGCGAACCGAGCTTCACGGACGTCAGGCCGCTTCACATTTTGAACCCCGCCCGCTCAGCCCCGGGCGAGCCCTTATCGACGTCTCCACGACGCCAGTTCCGGAGTGTTCCGCCCGCGACATGGCGTGGGGAACCCAAACCATTTCAAAGCCAAAAACGTCAGAATTGACAACCGGAGTTTGACAAAAGCTTCCGAGCCTCGTCTCCTTCCCAGTTCAGCGCATTAACAGCTGTAGCTCATTTGCTGAGAGACCGCATCGCCTGCACGTTAGCTTAACCGCGTCTCTCAGTAATGATTTAATATTTTATCTATTCACTTTCCCCCCGAGCGCCGGCAGGCAGTCCTTCCAGGCGACGAGTCCTCTTTTGATCTCAAACGTCTCAAACGCCAACCGTAGAAAAAGCCCGCTTGTGAAAGCAGCCCGTGCGCGCGAGCGGACTGACGAAGGACATGGAAAATGTGCCTTTGTAATCTGCACACATGTGCGCTGTGAATTAATCGGCTCGCGTTTTTTTACCGTGTTCGAAAAAAACAGAAAGGAGCAATTAACGGAATCGATGCAATCGACGGACCCATAAACCGCCCGCGCGTAAAAAGCTGGAAAAGCACGGTTGCTGAAAAACCGAACGGACAGCGCTACGGCGGTCGATAGAAACCGCGGCTCTTTAAGCTAGCGAGCGAACTTATCAAACGCAAAAAAACGTCTGAGCTCGGGCAAGCACGCAGCATTTCGCTCTCGTTTTCAATCCGACGGTTTTTGGTCCGCCGCTCCCGTCGAGCGGAACCGCAAACGACGAACCAGCCGCGATTGGTCCGCGCGCTCGGGACGAGAGGCTGGAGAAAGGCGATAGCCACCTTGTAGCGCTGATCTATATGGATCTTACAAACCTGCCCGCAACTCAAGGGCGCGCAAGAATAATAAAGCAGTGCTCGTGTGGACGTTAACGGATTTGGCGGTAAAGCCAGACGTGCCCGTTCGACGGGAGCGCCTGGTTTTCTCTTGCCGAAAACTGGCTGGGAGCCTAGTGCCCCCCTCCCTCACAGAACCCCCCCCCCCCTCCCCCCATGTGCTGAAGGTAATTAGCTCCTCCTTACGAGACTGAACTCATTCCGTCCCCTGACCTTCATTAGGGGCAGCCGTCCCTCAGACAGCCCGAGAGCTCGCACAGTAATTACCCTGCGAGACGAAGGTGAGGAGGGACGCCTGCGTTAGCCGAGCAGCCCGCCGCTCCCCCGCCAGCCGCCCCTCCCCACGGATCTCCTGCCACTGTAATCTCAGCAACAGCACAGGCAATCACACACACACACATACACACACACACACACACACACAGAGGCACACACACACACACACAAACACACACAGAATCACACACACACACATATATACACACACACACACAGAATCACACACAAACACACACACACACTCACACATGCACACACACAGTGATACACACATGCACACACTGTTGTATGCAGCTCACATCTTAAACACATAATGAGTGAAACATATGGCAGCTGCTTTAAATGTATTTAGACCGTGCGTTCATACATACAAGGGCATGAGAAAGACATAAGGTAGAAGACAGAGCTGTAAGCCCGTGTGTGTGTGTGTGTGTGTGTGTGCGCGTGCTTGCATGTGTGTGTCTGAAATCCATGCCACACACAGTTCATCGGGGTCAAACGCGTTCATTCAGAGCAACACTGAACCACAGCGACGAGAGACCTGCCAATCAATATAACCGGATCCAGATTGGCGGCTGGATCCCGCCTGGCGGGTGTTCCGGCAGGGAGGAGGGGAAGAGCGAAGGCGAAGCTCGTCGGTTCGCCGGGCACCATGGGAAACGGGGCCCTGCCGCTTGGGGGGGTCCGATCTCGGCCCGGGCCCCGGGCCCCCGCACGCCGATCCCGTGCTAACCAGCGCAAACTCGTTTCCCGACCCGCGCTAACGAAGAGCCCCGGAAGCCAAAACGAAGCAAACGGCTAACGGAAGGCCGCTAATTAGCCAGCCCGCGCGGCTGAAGCCCGGGCCCCTCCCAGGCCCCTCTCGGGCCCCTCTCTCGGGCCCCTCCCGGGAGCGCACGCTCTCTCTAAAAGGCCCCTTTTCCGGAGCCCCTGTTTATCTACGGGAAAAGTTTCCGGGGAGAGCGGCGAAACAACTTTGCTTCCCTCCTTGAACACACCGCTGCAGAATCTACTTGGCGAGAGGGAGGATTTACCGCGCCTGTGGCTGAGAGATGAGAGAGGGAGAGAGGGAGGGGGGAGAGGGAGAGGGGGAGGGAGAGAGAGAGAGACCAGAGGGGGTGTTGTGTCTGTGTTCCTGTTTCTGTGTGCTGTATTTGTGTGTGTGTGTGTGTGTGTGTGCTGTATTTGTGTGTGTGTGTGTGTGTGTGTGTGTGTGCTGTATTTGTGTGTGTGTGTGTGTGTGTGTGTGTGTGTGCTGTATTTGTGTGTGTGTGTGTATGTGTGTGTGTGTGCTGTATTTCTGTGTGTGTGCTGTATTTCTGTGTGTGTGTGTTGTATTTCTCTGTGTGTGTGTGTGTGTTGTATTTCTGTGTGTGTGTGTGTGTGTGTGTGTGTGTGCTGTATTTCTGTGTGTGTGTGTGTGTGTGTGTGCTGTATTTCTGTGTCTCTGCACCATTTGGGGTCTTCTGGGGCTGAATATCAGGCAGACCAGGCCTCCCCGTGCCGGGTGGATTCCCCGGGGGTCAGGCAGCAGGGCCCGGTGCTCCGTCTGCCTCATCCAACCAGACAGCATCGCCCGGGAAAACACAACCGGAGCAGCAGCGGAACAGACCGGTTCATCCCGGACAGAGCAGCTTAAAAAAACCCCCAAAAAAACCACCACGCGGCTCTCTCTCACCTGCCGCACTCGCGAGATAACATAACCCAGAAGACGGGGAGCAAGGTGCTGAGATCTCCATTACCGCCTCTCTCCCCGCGACCGGGCTCCTCGACGTCATTCTCCAGTTTCATTTCCTTTGACGGTTTCCTCTCCTCTCCGGTTTGGCGAAGCCGTCCGCGCTCGCTTTCGGCAAACAATGAAAACGCAATTATGAGCCCCGAAGGAGGCGTGCCGGACCTGGGACTGGCGGAAATAACGCTTACGTCTCGCTTCGCGAATCGGAAGAACGTTCCGGAACCATCGGCTGAAGTGAACTGGACCGTGGGAAATGTAGTTTCAACCCGGGGAAAAACGGATTCCGAAACGGAAATGGAATTGGATTTCTCGTAATACAATAAAAAAAAACTTCAGAACCGTAGTTAACTGGTTTCTTGAGCCAACGGAATAGTGCAAATCGAAATCTTGATTGTTCGTTAAGCCTGTCGTGCAAACGTTGCTTGGGCTTTTAGGCTTCTGATATGAAACCAATCGCAAATAGTGCAACAAACAAGCCACGGCTGCAATGCTGGCCTGAGCCTTTGAGCAGGGTTCGATTTGAGCAGGGTTCGAATTGAGAATTGTGGGTAATATAATATTCTGTTTCGTTAGCCATAAATATATTAAGAGATTTCTTTTTCTGCGTTTAACTTTGTTAAACCTCTTCTGTTTGATTAGACCAAAATTGGAACTAAAGGTTCCTTTCCCCTCTTAAATGTTTAATTATTTTATTTATAACTGTTATGTAAAGTAAGACACCATAAAAAAAAGGAAATTCAGAAACTATCTCCCATCTACAACTCACGCAGTTGTACTTGTAAACAGACTGCTCTGAAACGTGATTTTCATTAAATATTCTGCCTCGCAAAAAATCTGAACGGCCGGTGAATTTCTCCAGCTGCTGTTCGAGCCGGTGGAAAAAAGAAAACCAGTATTAACTTCCCGCGCGTTTCTGTTTCATTTTGTTGCGATCAAAGATGAAAAAAAAACTGATTAGTTCTCGCGGGTCCTGGGGAACCTTGAGCCGGGAAAATCCAAAGGGCTACGCTCTGCACACAAGGCCCGTTATTGCTTTCCTTTTACGGCCTTTTTCAGAAACACATCGTTCAGGACCGGAGAACCGAGGTCGAACAAGCCGCACGTTATTTCCCTTTTTGAAAACCGCTTAACGAATGAAAACAGGTCAAACGGCGTCGGTCGCTTTCGGGGGGAAGGTTGCAGACGGGGCGCGTTTTCGTGGCGGACGAAACCCGCTTAAGCCGTCCCACTTACTCCGCGGTCCGTCTGCCGAGAATTGTGGGTAAAACGCTGAAGCAAGCGAGAAGGGAAAATAAGACGAACGGGGGTGTTCTGCTCCGTTAGCCGTAGATGTAATAAGGGCTTCCCTTTTTTTCCTCCATTAAGAGTTTATCTCTGTTAAAACTGTGATATTTTTTTCTTCCATTACAGCAATATTTGGAGCTGTTCCCTTCCCCACCCTAGCGGGGTGTCCGGTCTTATCCCAAAAGGGCCGGCGTGGGTGCAGGCTTTTGCTTTAGCCCGGCACAATGACACCCCGAGACTAACTAGTGTAAATGGTAAATGGACTGCATTTATATAGCGCTTTTATCCAAAGCGCTTTACAATTGATGCCTCATTCGCCAGAGCAGTTAGGGGTTAGGTGTCTTGCTCAAGGGGTTTGAACCGGCAACCCTCCGACTGCCAGACAATCGGTCTTACCTCCTGAGCTATATCGCCCCTAGTGTAGTGTAATACACACAGTGTACTACAACGCAGTGTATTACACTTTACCTCCGGTCTTACAAAATTAAATGTCCAGCGTTGATTCAACTCTAAAGTCCAACAGTATGTACTCTGGAAGAGTTAATTTAACACTGAAGATTTAAAATTGCGAATCGCAATGCGGTTTGTGACGCTGCTTGATGTTTCCTGTGTCGCGGCTTCTGGTCCTCGCTGCAAGCCAAATTTCCCTCAGGACAGTGAAGTGGAGACTGAAGCTGAAAGTTTAAACAGGAGCGAGGTGTTCCTGAAAGATTGAAATGGTAAAAAAGGCCGCCCCACCTGCACCTCTCAGGTATATTTATACCCCAGGCAGTCGGTTCAGGACACGTCTCCCCCTGGGGACCCCGTCCTGCGCATTAAGGGCCTGCTATTTTCGGCTGAACGCCGCGCTCTCAGACGCGTCCGGCTCGTACCCCACTCCCCCTGCACACAGCCTGCAGCAGGGCGCTACCCACGATGCGTATTCGGCTTGTCACGGCAGCACCGACCTCGCCTCCGCTTCCTACCGGGGGGCTGGGAGCTCTGGGTCTGGAGCTCTTTCGCTGTTCACTCCAGTGCGACTCGCTCAATCGGTTGGTCAGTGTGAGGCGGTCGGTCGGTCAGTCGCAGTCAGTCAGACAGATGGTCGGTCAGTCGGTTAGACGTCAGACAGTCAGTCAGACTGTCAGTGAGATGTCAGACAGTTTAGTCAGTCAGTCTGACAGTCATAGAGTCAGACAGTCAGTCAGACGTCAGACAGTTTAGTCAGTCAGTCTGACACTCAAATGCAAGTAGCTGCACAAAGAGGTCGCCCCACACATCACATTAGCTGTGTGAGAGTCGATCGGACCCATTATAAACGCCGTGCGTAGAATTTAAAAAAAGATTCCATTGTGGTTTTTCAAAACGTGCAGAGCTCAGATTACGCTTGAGAGAACAAAAGATGAGAGAGAGAGAGAGAGCAGCATTTCATTTCCTCTGACAGCTCAGCACACAGGCTTCCCCGGGCAAAGTCTGGCTCTGTGTGTGTGTGTGTCTGTGTGTGTCTGTGCGTGCATGTGTGAGCCCCTCACACCGTTAGCTCTCAGCAGCACCAGCAGTACTGAGTGTCGGGTTCGGCACAGACAGATGGCAGAAACGCAAATTCGGCGCATTCCGGGGCGCACCTGCACCGCCTCGGACCCGTCCTGCTCACCGGGGTCCGGAATCCACCAGGCGGTTCCCCAGCCCAAACCCCCACACCCCCCCCCACCCGCAACCCGCGCTCCCTCCGTCCTTCACCGGATTCGTCTTCACACCTCTTCCTCACCTTCCCTCGTCGCAGCTGTTCGCCCGGGGTGACTGGGGGGGGGCGGGAACCGAGACGCAATTGGACGGCGGCGGCAGACGCCGACGTTCGATTCGTCGCACCGCGGTTGAAGCCCATGGGGGGGAAAAAAAACGAGGCGGTCGTCAAGCGAATTTCCTTCAGCGCCCGAACTTCCGCGTTCAGTCTATGCGACGCGCAAAGGGTGAGTCGTGGCAGTTTGAAGATGTTAATGACTTGGGACTGGTGTGAAGAGACCCCGTCAGCTTTTACATTGAGCCGCCTTTAATGCAGACGCTTTTTGTCCGAAGCGGCTTCCGCGGGCTCTTTTAGCAGAACGCCGTGCGCAAACAACCCAGGATACCGATGACCGGTGCCGGGCCGGCAGTAACTCTCCAGCCATCCGAGCGCGGTTCTTGCTTTACGCCGCGTTCTTCGTGGTTTAAGGTCAGCTTTTACGGCGTCGCGCGGCGCGGGTATACGGCCTGGCTCGCTCGACGAGGAGAAATAATTTCGGACGGCTCGTTCGGTTCGCTCCGTCCGCCACGCCGACCCGACTCGTTCCGCGCGCGGTAAAGATCAGCCGACGCGAGCCGTGACCTTAAACGACTCGACTGTACCCCCCTCTGTTCCATCCCTGCGGTAGCACAGGGTGAGGCAACCCCGGTCCTGGGGTGCCAGCGATGTTCCGGGTTTTCGCACCGTTCAAAACTGCAGCTAAATAACTGCATTAACCCTTCAAGGCGCGCCAGTATGTGATTAGAATGTTCTTACCTGAACATTCTAATGCTGATGTCACAATCACTGCTGGCTAATAGAAAGCACTGGAGTTCTAGAACACTGACATTCCAAAAAGCCCTACTCATCAAAAGGTTGATTATTAGGCTCAATACACAGGTGACCGTGCGGGGGGAGGTACCATTCAGACTGAGAATATTCAGACTCAGCCTTTTAGTTGTTCCTCAAAACTCATGAGGTCAAGCTCAGGTGGAACAGCAAGATCACCAGTGCTTCAAGACCCGGGTTTCCCACCCCTGCTGTAGTACCTCACAGCCCAAGGGTGCGGAAGAGGGCGAGCTCCACATACGAGCCAATCAGAAAGAAGCGCGCGCGCGCTCGAGGGAAGCGTACCTTCGCTCAAATGTCCGTGGAGCGCAGGGCCGGGCGCTTTTCTGGGTTGACGCTGAGCAGCTCCCGAAACGAGTGACCGTTCGCCGCACCTGCAGAAAGAAGGAAAGGGGGAGACCTTTTGTGTGTGTCGTGTGGTTTCTACAGACCCCCAGTGAGGCAGTGGTGTGGTTTCTACAGACCCCCAGTGAGGCAGTGGTGTGGTTTCTACAGACCCCCAGTGAGGCAGTGGTGTGCTTTCTACAGACCCCCAGTGAGGCAGTGGTGTGGTTTCTACAGACCCCCAGTGAGGCAGTGGTGTGGTTTCTACAGACCCCCAGTGAGGCAGTGGTGTGGTTTCCACAGGTCTTCAGTATGGTTTGTACAGCCCTGCCCGCTGCGATTAGCATATCACACAGAAACAGCACGGCACATACAAACAACCCGGGAGGGCTAAACAAGCTAGCGCCCCTACAACAGAGACGCACAAAGTCCGCTGTTTACACGAGCCCAAGCGGCTCGGAGTTCCCTTCCTCCGCTCCCCGCCCGTGAGTCGAGTTCCAGAGAGCTGTCCCCGCTAATTAAAGCGGGCCGGATTAATTCCTGGACGTCGCGCTGAAAAACCGACAGGTCCTCCAGTTAAATCAACATCATCTCGCTTTTCCTCTCCCGGGGCACTGAATTAGAGTGATGCGCGCGCCAAGCTGAAGAACTCCTCTCGATCGCTTCCTATTACCGAGACCGTTATTAAAGTGCGCCATTTCCATTCTATTAGCGCGGTGAATGGGAATGTTTCACGGTGGGCGTGCTGAGCAGGAGGGGACGGTGCTGGTACGTGCTGGCGATCGCAGGCGAATGCAAACGAACGACGCGCGTCGCGAGTCATTCCGGTACGCCCCCGTAGATCAATGACCCGGCTGGGGAAAAGCCTGCTTTGATTTAGCGTCACATCAGCAAACTGGACTTCAGTGCACTGGATGACACTGTTAGCGCAGCGCTGTCAAAAATAAACTACATTTCCCAGCATCTTAAGAAAAAGGGCAAAGGTCAGAGCGTTGGCCTTTTGCGCACTTAGAACTTAGAAAGCAGTGAGTGAACTAAGCTTCGAGGCCCCAGTAAAAGGGAACATGGTTTATTCGCTTTGTGGCTCGGGGCGCTGGGTGGGACCGCGGGCGACGGAGCACCC
Organism: Anguilla rostrata; assembly: GCF_018555375.3. Lineage (NCBI taxonomy): Eukaryota > Metazoa > Chordata > Actinopteri > Anguilliformes > Anguillidae > Anguilla > Anguilla rostrata. The sequence continues at coordinate 5,132,239 of NC_057951.1, read as the reverse complement.
CGCCGCGTATCCCAGCAGCCCCTGTGCTCTGGAGGAAGGGCTAATCCCTGAGGGGAGTCAGAGGGACCCGCTCATTATTTGTCATTAATTATTCATGATTAGCATTTCTTGGTCCACATTTCATTATTCATTATTCGGTCACTGTTCATACAGGCCCCAAGACTGATCTATTTTTGTCTGTCCCCTTGTCTGTGTGTTTCCTGGTCCATATTCAGCATCTATTGCACACTCAGGAAGTGGACCAGAAGGAAATGATGCTGCATTTAGCCGGTCTGGTCTGGTCCAGTAATGTCAGAAAAACATCATGTGACTAAGTTGTATATTCAAGGTGTTTGCGGCCGGGCAGTCATTGGTACGTTTATAACAAAATGCTGGTGGAACCATAAGCAGGACTGACCACAGGCAGTGGGGGGAGGCTTCACCGGGTGCACGGGGACATCATTTTTTGTAACTCCGGTTATCGGAACCACAAATAATGCAGCATTTGTTGTTCTGAAAATAGGGGCAGCCATCTGACTGGGTCAGTGACGGGTAGAGGGGGTGGGGGGGGGGATCACGGCGCTTTACTGTCAGACGCACCCCCCTAAAAGGGGGCGAGTTCGGTCACGTAGACCCGGGCAACGGAGGGGAGCGCTTTTAGGCTGCCGGGTCGCATCTCGTCAGCACGCTCCCCTTCGCTTTGAGTTACGGTCAGGGCCGCGGCAACCACGGCAACCGCGGCTCTGCTGACCGGGCGCCCGGCCGCTCCTCCGTCTGCCCAACAGGATATGATGCGCGTTCCCCTCCTGGGCAGCGCGATGCGAGTTGCAATGGAGGAGAATGCGAAGTGCGCAGTTCGAAAATAACTGTCAAAAGGATGCGCCCATTTGTCATTGGCTCTGCTAAATAGTCACTGGCTCTCCTGTAGTACTGTGTGGCCTGTAGGGTGTAAAATAGTCACTGGCTCTCCTGTAGTACTGTGTGGCCTGTAAGGTGTAAAGTAATCACTGGCTCTCCTGTAGTACTGTGTGGCCTGTAAGGTGTAAAATAGTCACTGGCTATCCTGTAGTACTGTGTGGCCTGTAGGGTGTAAAATAGTCACTGGCTCTCCTGTAGTACTGTGCGGCCTGTAAGGTGTAAAATAGTCACTGGCTATCCTGTAGTACTGTGTGGCCTGTAGGGTGTAAAATAGTCACTGGCTCTCCTGTAGTACTGTGTGGCCTGTAGGGTGTAAAATAGTCACTGGCTATCCTGTAGTACTGTGTGGCCTGTAGGGTGTAAAATAGTCACTGGCTCTCCTGTAGTACTGTGTGGCCTGTAAGGTGTAAAGTAATCACTAGCACTCCTGTACTACTGTGTGGTCTGCAGAGTGTAAAATAGTCACTGGCTCTCCTGTAGTACTGTGTGGCCTGTAAGGTGTAAAGTAATCACTAGCACTCCTGTAGTACTGTGTGGTCTGTAGAATGTAAAATAGTCAGTTACTCACAGGCGAGTGCGTTGGAGGAGATTCAGCTCTCAGTTTCCAGGTATGTGCGCATGGGTGGACAGACTTAGCAGTCGCCCTTACAGCAGCTGCTGGCAAGCGCACCTGTCCACACAGGAACTCCCACAGAGCTAAGAAGGTTCCGCTCGCTGCCAGAACAGCAAAGGACCGGCGCTCAGCTCTGTTTCAGGAAGCGCGTTTTTAAAATGTCAGGACACGGCCACAAATGATCTCTGGGCTTTTGAGTTTTTTTTTCAGTCCCGCCTACTTTAGTGGGAATTAAAAAATCTGTCAGGAGCCTCATTTTCATGAAATCTCCGTGCTGGAATGGGGGGGTCACGCCCGTTTTCCTCAACTCAACACGCCATCTGGTGTTTCTGCACACTAAACAATATTCAGAGTTTGCTCTGGAATCTGGAAAAAAAAAGCTAGAATTGCAGAACATTCTAGAACCGGAAGCACAGTCCTTTTTCCGCGAGTGTTGAAACCGCTACAATATTGTTCTCAGCCAAGCCAGCCGTCGGTCCGACCCCACAGGTCATGTGGACTCCAATCCTCGGCAACAGATGGTGCATCCGATTGGCCAGAATGAGCGTGTGTTCTCACAGCGTTTTACACAGAGACAACCAAACACTCAAGTTCCAAGAGTCCAGTTTGCAACGAAGTGTTTTGCTTCAGTACTATATCAATGTAAAGTTAGGATCAGTACAAAGGAGTGTTTTGCTTCAGTATTGTACCAATGTAAAGTTAGGATCAGTACAAAGGAGTGTTTTGCTTCAGTACTATATCAATGTTAAGTTAGGATCAGTATAAATGGGTGCTCTGCTTCAGTACTATATCAATGTAAAGTTAGGATCAGTATAAATGGGTGTTCTGCTTCAGTAATATATTGATGTAAAGTTAGGATCAGTACAAAGGAGTGTTTTGCTTCAGTACTATATCAATGTTAAGTTAGGATCAGTATAAATGGGTGCTCTGCTTCAGTACTATATCAATGTAAAGTTAGGATCAGTATAAATGGGTGTTTTGCTTCAGTACTATATCAATGTAAAGTTAGGATCAGTATAAATGGGTGTTCTGCTTCAGTACTATATCAATGTAAAGTTAGGATCAGTATAAATGGGTGTTCTGCTTCAGTACTGTATCAATGTTAAGTTAGGATCAGTATAAATGGGTGTTCTGCTTCAGTACTGTATCAATGTTAAGTTAGGATCAGTATAAATGGGTGTTCTGCTTCAGTACTATATCAATGTTAAGTTAGGATCAGTATAAATGGGTGTTCTGCTTCAGTACTATATCAATGTAAAGTTAGGATCAGTATAAAGGAGTGTTTTGCTTCAGTACTATATCAATGTTAAGTTAGGATCAGTATAAATGGGTATTCTGCTTCAGTACTGTATCAATGTACAGTTAGCATCAGTGTAGGAGCGTCCTGCTACAGTACTATATCAATGTTAAGTTAGGATCAGTATAAATGGGTATTCTGCTTCAGTACTATATCAATGTACAGTTAGCATCAGTGTAGGAGCGTCCTGCTACAGTACTATATCGGTATATCCGCTGTTTTGTCTGAAACCTCTGAATCAATTTAGCTCAGCAGGCTTTTCCCATTAGGGACACCTGCTGACTTTGTGCCGCACTGAATGGACACCGCAGTCACCGGAAAATATCAAAATATCAATACCGCCACCGCGCGCGTTTTTTAAAATGGCAACCAGCCTCACCTGCGCGGTTCATCCTCCGGGCCGTCACGGGCGAATTCTCCGTCCGGAGGTCCCGCTCACGCTCGCCTTCGGGCCTGGGGAGAGAGGGGGGGAGGGGGGGACACGAGGGTGAACGGGACGTAAGGAAAGCCGTACCCCACAGACGACGGGGAGAGGCATTGTGGGAACTCAAAACCTGAGGAGCGATCGATTTTTCTGCTGAAGCGCCAGTCCGTCATTCTCATAGATGCTTCCTATCGATCCCCCCAACCCCAACGCCACCCCCCCTTCCTTGCCCTTTAAGTTTATTTGTAATTTTGTTACCTCAGAACTAACTGCCGAGATAAATCTCTGCGCGGCCTGGCCCAAACGACAAGGCGAGCAGAGAGCGTTTCTTTGCTTTTGTGGTTTTTTTAAATTTAAAATTTTTTTTAAAGAACTCTGCACAAGGTCTTTTAACTCCACCTCTGAGGAAGAGCAGACCTGCTTCAGGTTACACTACCAGCCTCTGAAAGGATTCTTCCAGCTTCTCTAAAGGCCTCTGGGAGGAAGTGTGCTCGTTCAAATGCACTGATGCTTAATTTAACAATTTTCCACCAAATATATATATAAATATATATATTTTATCTGAGCGAGTCGATATATCACATTCTGGAATGGGGAAATGATTGTGTTTGTATCTGCTTTCTTTTTGGCCTTTGCATACAGGTCAGATTCATCCATTTATCTGCGCGCAGTAAACAAATCCTCTCTGGGGCATTTCCCAGCAGCCTCTGAGAGAACCGAGCGAGAGAGAGGCTCGGAGCCCCGTGGGCGATTTTTGTAAAATGATTTTTTGTTCTCTCGCCGCGGCTCCCGTTTCTCAGCGACGCAGCGTTCCGCCCACACCCCTTCACCCCGCCATCTCCGCCAACCCGACGGAGCTTTTCCCAAATGTCTTTGTGACAGCGCCTCTGTAAAAAGTGTCGTACAGATGAAACCGATTCACACGGAGCAAGTAGCGCAGTCGCAGACACGCCCGCCAGTCAGCCCGACCCAGAGCCGGGGGTTGGCTGAGGCACCATGCCCGGGTCACGGTTCCCCTTCGCCCTCCTCCTCCTCCCTCCTCTCCCTCGAGAAATGGCCGCCGGCGCCGCGAGAGGTCCTTTCCCGCTTCCCGCCGTCGTTTCCCCCGCCGGGCCGGCGCGAGCGATCCATCACCCCCCCCCCACCTGGCGGTGCAATAACGGCGCACAGATCTCCTAATTATCCGCCCGCTATCTCTGTGTGTTTACACACGGGCCGTCAGCGTCGCTGACAACGGCGTTTCATCAGCACGCCAAACTCCCCCCCACCCCCCACCCCACTCCCTGGGACAGCATCCATCTCAGGGACCGCACAGGCGGCGGTCTCCCTCCCCCCCCCCAACCACCCCCCGCCCCTGCGTAGACGCGGCTTTTCCCTTCGAACCCTGACTGGCGCCGGTATGGACATGCCGGCGGTTTTCCCGGGACAAGGCCGCGAGCGGAGGAGGGGGGGGAGCGGATTTGAATACGGAGCAGGTGGGGAGCGAAGGCCGCTCTCTTAACGGCGCCGTAACTGCACCTCGGAGGAGGAGGAGGAGGAAGAGGAAGAGGCCGTAAAGCACCCGCCGGCTTTCCTTACCGCGCTCCTCTTCATCTTAACACCGCTAAATCACTCTGGAACGAGTCCGCGCGGCTCAGGGGAATTAATGGATCGCCGAGCGCGGATTAATGCGTGCTGTCTGCCGCGGTCGGCAGCGTGGAGTACGCCCGACGCTCGCGCCTGTCAGAGTCTTAAACGAGGGATTAATAAACGCGGCGGCGGTCTGAAGTGCGAGCGGAACGTCCCGGAAATGCGCCTGGAGCGCCCGCCTGGCGAGGCGTCCTGCTGCAGGGTGGGGTCCTGCTGCTCTCAGACGATCCCCAGCGCGGGCTTCCACAGTCTCTTTGGGTTTAAAACGCTTCCTCACATGCAGCGTGCAGCATCAGCTCAGTCACATCCCTGTCATAACCTCAGTCACATGTCCATCATCATCTGTCACACACATCCATCATCTCAGTCACATGTCCATCATCTCAGTCACATGTCCATCATCATCTCAGTCACATGTCCATCATCATCTCAGTCACACATCAATTACCTCAGTCACATCCCTATTATCAACTCAGTCACACATCCATCACCTCAGTCACATCTCTTTTATCATGTCCATCTCTGTGTATTCGCTCTGCCGCTGTCCCATTATGTTTATTACACAGACCCCCCCCCAGAGGGTTCACAGATGGACTCCAGGCTAGCTGAACCGCGAGGGCCTCAAACCCACCCAAACCCGTCCGTCTGTAACGCCATTTCCTCACACGGGCCGAGAGCGACGAGCGGGACACGACACAACACAGGAGCGCGCGCGGGTCTCTGTCAGGAGGCAGGCTAAATCCCTGCTTAAATATTCATGGCGAAACGGCTCAAAGCAAGGCCACGAGGGTCGCTGCGGGAACGTTTATCTGACCTCCCAAATTCACTCGCCAGCCCAGTCAAGATTCCGCTCAAATTGAATATTCCATTTAAAACTGAGAGTAATGGCAATAAAGCTATCTGCTACCCCGCTGACCCAATCCCTTTCCAAGGGACTTCACTCTCCTCTATCCAGTAGGATTAAGAGAGGCCACAGGCAGTCCAGAGTCAAGGCATAACATGATTCCTGTCATTATTTGCAAATAATAATATAGATACGTGACTGATGTGTTACCTTACAGAAGCATGTCATCCTGTCTGCTTTCTACAGGGCTCGTGCCGAGACAATCACTCTCGTTTCAATTTAAGAACGTGACGTTTTGACAATGACCACTTCAGCCAGGCAAATTCAATAAAGTTTTTGTTCAAACAAAAAAAAGCAGCCGATTTTTACTTTCACCGGCAAACATCAGATGATTAATTACATTACATTACATTACATTATAGGCATTTAGCAGACGCTCTTATCCAGAGCGACTACCAACTTACTAGCACTTACATTGTATCCATTATACAGCGGATTATACTGAGCATGCAGGTTAGTACCTTGCTCAAGGGTACAACGGCAGTGTCCTTACCCGGGATTCGAACCTGCGACCTTTCGGTTACAAGCGCAGTTCCTTACCCACTGCGCCACACTCCGTCCTATAATTGAAATGGGAACCTCAGCGCGGGTGGATGTAATTTTAACATATGCGTTTAGAGAACAGCATCACGATGCACAACGCCTGTAGTAGCCCCCCCCCCCCCGCCCAGAACAGAAACAGGGCAGCTGTCGTTTGCATTCGCGCCCGAAACAAGACCGCTTACTGCAGCTAAACCTTCTGACAGCGCGCCGCACATAAACGTCTTATCTCCACGTCTTCAAACACGCAGACGCAGACGCACGTTCTCTTTGCCCCGCCAGGCAGTTTTGGAACCGCTTCTGTAGATGACGTCCTGGCACGAGAAACGCTTGGATCAGGACCCGCGGCGGAGGTGGGCGGGGCCCGTTTCCACGGCGCAAGGCGAAGCGGCCGCCCTCCGTCAGCAGACTCGGCAGCCGCAGGTGCTCACAGTCGAAAAATCAGAAAGATTGGAAAAAAGCGCCGCTCGCGCTCCGCACAGCAGAACGGACCGGAGCGCCTCGCAAAAAAAAAACGAATGCATTTAAATCCGAAATTACGTAGCGAATGAATTAAAGACGCGACGAGCGGGTTGCGGGAGCGAACGCCTGGGCTTCACGCTCGCGCCGGCGCCCTGTCTGCGTCCGCCCCGGCTCCGCCTCGCTCGTTTTCACCAAATCTCAAACGTAATCACGTTTATGATCGCTACACATCTGAGCTCAATCCTCCTTTCTTTCTGTCCTTTGTAATCAACAAGGGTCGGGGTTGGGGGCATTGCCAGGGATTTTGGGCCCCAACCAGCCCCATAATAATAATAATAATAATAATAATAATAATAATGTATGGAGGTGCTCGCGTTTGTCCTGAAGTCACAGTTAAAGACACAGGTCAGCTGGACCCCGCCCTCTGGGACAAACGGTCTCCCTTTCAGAAGCGTTTCATTCGCCGCCACCCCCCTCCCCTCCCCTCCCCCCGCTCAGGAGCACGTCCCGACCCTGAGGGACGCCGGGCGAACACGTCCGCTCTTTAAAAGTCAATAAAGTCCCCCCCCCTCCCGAAAATGAAAACGGAGCATCCATCAAATTTGATTTCTTCTATTTATTTATTTATTTCTGACACAAAAAAAAACACCACCACCACCAGCAGCAGCAGCAGCAATAATAAAATCCACCAAAAAAAAAACCCCCGTAGTGTTATAACGGTCTGATTGCCCCTTTCACAGGAAGCAGTAACCCGTTGAGGTTTCTCGGCTCGTAATAACGGCGAACCCTCGCCCCATACCCGTCCCCCGCGGCGGCCTCTTACTCACGCAGGTTACGCCCTTAATAACGAGCGGGCGCCGGATTAACGGGAGATCTGCCTAAGCCGCTAATAAGAGGCGGGCCCAGCCAATCCGGGGAGATGTAACCCCCTTGGAAAATGTACCCCCCCCACTTCGGATTTGAACCCGCAACCTCCGAGTCGTGCCGCACTGATGATACGGGGTTTCCAGCAGGCAGATGTGCCGACAGCATCGAAATGGCTGCTATTCGTAAATGCGGTGCTACGTCTAAAGCCAACTGTTTGATAACGGAAAACGTTAAAAATCCGGGGAGGGCGCCGCGGAAAACGTGAAAGGGAAGTGCCCCCACCTCGGATTTGAACCCGCAACCTCCGAAACGCGCTGCGCTGACGATACGTGTTTTCCGGCGACCCAGATGTATTGAGAGCATCTACATGGCTGCTGTTTGTGAATACGGTGTGTCTGAAGCCAACTGTTTGATGCATAAATATCATGTGTGGGGAAAAAAAATACTGTGTGTTACTCCAAATTGAGTGCTTGTGTTTTTTTTTTTTTTCGGTAATACCGGTTGTCTACATGTCAGTACGTCCCTCGCCGTATGTGTTTGTTTATGGAGCGTTTAATTAAAATAAAAATAAAAAATGGCCGACTGACAAGAGAATAATGGAGCCTCATTTTGAACCGAGCACCGTTTTATTTCCCGTCATCTAATTCCCCGTGGTCGCCAGCGGTTGTCGTGGGGGCGTGGTTCATTATGCAAATGAGGGAATCCGGCGGTATGACGGACAGGTGTGCGTGCAGCTAGCAGCGTGCGGCGGCGGCAGCGCTTTTCTAATCCGGGTTGTGGGCTAGGCGTTGGCGCTCGTCTCCCTAGCAACCAACAGCGCGGGGGGGGGGGGGGTCTCGTCGCGTCTCGTCCCGTCTGCCGGGAGCAGCGATAGCGACAGCGGGAACGTGGGGCGAGGGAAGAGGCGCAGAAGCTCAAACCGAGAGCGATCGGGGAGCTGCTCGTATATTCTCCACCACGTCTCTGCTCATTTGCATAATCTGCATCTAAAAGCAATGAGCCTTTTTTTTTTTGATTGACAGAGCAGCAGATATGATCTTTGCACTATTAAATGTTGTCGGTGTAGATTTGAGCGCTTAAAAGATACTGGTTTATTTATTTATTTGACGGAAGGCCTGTTTACCTGCAACAGAGGAACATTTTCACAAATATAAATAAATATGCAAAAAATAGCGAAAAAATAGCGAAACAATCATTATCTGTGTGTGACCCTCAATTCTTAGGGCCTGGGTTGCAACACGCTCAGTGTGGCAAGCAGGTAATTTTACCGGCTGCTTACAATCTGTTCGCTAAGAATTTTAACCATTTGAAGAGTAGTTTTTTTTTTGGAATGTCTTTTCAAATGTCAGTGTTCTAGAATCCACTGCTCTCAGTCACAGTAGTGATTGTGACATCAGCATTAGAATGTTCAGCTAAGAGCATTCTAATCACACATTTGTGACCTCACACCTTAAAAGTTTAAATGGCAGCTGTGCTGCATGAGCAGTGAATGTAAGCCTCAAGATTGTGGTATCTCATCGGTCCGTGCTGCATTTTCCCGTAGCGTAGAGAGAGACCGGCCCGAACCGCCCCCGTCGACACGGAGCCCGAGGCCCCGCCCCTGCGTCCCCCCCCCCCCCCCGGTCTGAGATTCACTGAAATTCAGGAAAGCCAGAGCTCAAACCACTCGCTCAGCAGCACCGCCTCCGGCGCCCGCTAACAGAAAAGGCGGGTCAGCAGCTCTGCAGCGCGCGGTCGCTCCCGTCGATATCCCGAGCCTCTTCAGCGCACTAAAAACCGCCGGGCTGCCAAAAAAGCATCCGTCTGACGCGCTCGGGACGCAATCTGACTCCTGCAAATTAAACACCTTTCGCCGTTTGGCTCCGCAGCAGAAATCCATGCACTTCAATTAAAGAGCCAATGATGATTAGCAACATTTTTCTAATGCTCATCCCTCCTCCCCCCCCCCCCCCTAAAAAATAACACAAGAAAACACACTCACAGCAAGGGCTGACACACAGCAGTTAACAAACGTTCATGAATACGCCGTCCAGGGAAAGGCTGTGCTGTTAGGTTCTGCGGTGTGGGTCTATGTGTGTGTGTGTGTTTGTGTGTGTGTGTGGGTCTATGTGTGTGTGTGTGTGTGTGTGTGTGGGTCTGTGTGTGTGTGTGTGTGTGTGTCTGTGTGTGTGTGTGTGTGAGACACACAGAGAGTGCTGTGAGAACTGCAAGGTCAGGATCAGCCTGTGGTCTGTAGTGCACTTGTGCTTGCAGCCTATGAGAGGCTGGCTCTCTCAACAACAGCGAGTTAGACCTTAGATCTCCTTTCAGCAGAAGCGCAGCCGCACGTCATGCGCACGACGGTGTGCGGCTTCCCTTCGCTTACACCCACGCCCCCCCCACGAAACGAGAAGCTCCTCGGACCTTCGGCGCCGGGTCACGGCTGTAATTAAAGGCTGCGAGCGGCGGGCAGGGCTTTTATCCGCCGTCCGATTGGCCGGCCGGCCGGTTGCCCCCTGTGCCGATTGGACGATTCGCAGGACTGATGCCCCGTCGCACCTTGACGATCGGGCGACGGCTCACGGCGGGGCAAGCGCCGGACCGTGTCACATAGACGCTGCCTTTTTCCGATCGGGATTTGGGCCGCCTCTCGACCGCACCTGCCCACACCATCACGTCTACCCGTCTACCCATGGCCCGGCTGCGTATCTTTACTATACACAATACGTGAAAAGAACACCGGTTAGCCGTCTTCTCACCCGTCACGATTAAACAACCATTAAAACCTCCTCCTTCTCCTTCTCCTCAACAACAATCACGTCTTGATTCGGTTGCTCTTCCCACCCTTTGCTGGGTACCCCTCACAAAGGGAAGAACAAAAGCGCGTTGAGCGTGGGCGGCGTCGACGGCGGCCAAGAACGCTCACAAAAGCCACCGCGTTACCGGGAGACAAAGGCCCCGCCTCGCACGCGACAAACAGTGAACAGCGAGAGGAGGAAGAGGAGGAGGAGGAGGCCGCGCGCCCGCCCCCACGCTGGGGGGAAATGCGGCAGCTCTGTGAAGCCATTGTGGGTCTGAGCTCCTGAGCCGGGGGGAAAGCAGGTATTTAGCACACAATGGAAACACCGGGGATAAAATGGGGGGAACAATCAAAGCACCCTCGCAAAATGGAGGACAATTTACCGCAGAGCGAGCGCACTTAGCGTGAGAAAGGTACGCGCTCCACGCCAGAACAAATGGAGTCTTTAAATAGAACCTAATGTTTTGTGTGTGCGCATGTGTGTGTGTGTGTGTGTGTGAATAAAAGTAAATTTACGCATGCTGGTGCACACAGGAAAGCCCGATATCACAATGAATATATTCTGTCCGTAGCCACGACTCTAAAGTGTCTCAGTTCACCGAAAGCACAGAGGTGAAAATGTGAGAAAATGGCGGCATAGCTTACTGTTTGTGAAAAGGCTGCGCTGTTGCAGTGAAGCTCAGAGAGCGACACGCGCAGCGCCGTTCTTTAGCGGACAAACAGGGGAACGGAAGGGTCTTCGCTGAACCGCCAAAAACCGCCGGAAAGCCATCGGGGGACCGGGCCAAGGTCACGCCCCGCCCCCCCCCCCCCCAGTGGTGATGTCACGTTTCCGCCGGCGACACGCTGTCGCGTCGGATCGCGTTCGCCGTCAGGCAAAACCCGCCGATACGTTCCATCTCTAAAGTGACAGGGAGGAGACACGCTAAAGACCGCTGTCCACGCTCGGTTCTGCTTCTCAAACACCGGAGATTTAACTACAGCCCTTTCTTTATCATCACATTGTAACTGCAGGGGCGGCAGTGTAGCACAGTGGGTAAGGAACTGGGCTTGCAACCGAAAGGTCGCAGGTTCGATTCCTGGGTAAGGACACTGCCGTTGTACCCTTGAGTAAGGTACTTAACCTGAATTGCTTCAGTATATATCCAGCTGTATAAATGGATACAATGTAAATGCTGTGTAAAAAGTTGTGTAAGTCGCTCTGGATAAGAGCGTCTGCTAAATGCCTGTAATGTAATGTAAGTAATGTAACACCCCTATAATATTAATTTCCGTATCTTGCAAGACGGTGGTGTCCATTAACCCGTTTAAAAGGAAATATTATCGGAACAAGAAACTCCTCAACGCTGCGTATCTTGCCAGTTATCAAACGGGATATAATGGCGGTATTGAGCAGAGAATAGTGGAGATGTGAGAGAGGAGGGCGTTCTGCGCCTTTGTGTATGGAGGTGTGAGCGTTGGCTTGGTGGATAGCGTCCCACGCGGGAGAGGTTACGAGGGGGGGGGGCAAACTTGACTGGGTTTTTAAGTTTGGTGAGAACCCATTGGCAAGACGACAGGACAACTTGTGTAGGCGAGATTAAGTTATCAGGATGAACCTCAAATGGATTCCCTCCTCTCTGGAGTACGCCCTATCTGTTGGCGCGAAGAAAGGGATCTCATTGGCTACTCGATAAAGCAGGGGAGGGGCCTTATTTTGCCACGCTGGTTGAGTCGGGGCCGGTCTAAGGACCGGGGAGAGAGGCAGCGACCGAGCACAGCGAGAGGGACACAGTGCCGTAGGGAGTCGCTGCGTAAGGGACCTCCCCCCTGTGCTGTACCTTGCGGAGGGGGCGGTGTGCCCTACAATGCTCACATGGCCAATACGCGCCTGGCCTAACCCCCCCCCCCCCCCCCCCCCCCGCTCAGGGGAAACTAGGGGGGCGGGGGGTCCCCATAGAAATGAATCCCAATAGTAACGTTTTCAGAAATGTGTGTGTGTGAGAGAGAGAGACAGAGGGAGAGAGACAGTGAGAGAGAGAGAGAGGGGGACAGTGTGAGTGAGAGTGAGAGAGAGAGAGAGAGAGAGAGAGAGAGAGAGAGAGAGAGAGAGAGAGACAGACAGACAGAGGGAGAGCGCGAGCCGCTGTGAAACCCTGCCGTTATTTCCTGACCCCTGCATGGGGGGCCGCTCCCACAGGAAAGCAATTTACCGCTCGGCTGCTCCTGGAGCTGAATATCCGGATCACCACCGCCGCAGATAAATGACAGGGGGCCACTTTCTGAGAAGGGCCTGCTCTCTAAGCCTTTTCTATTTCCATTTTTTACTTTCCATTTTTTCTGTTTTCATTATGATTATTAATAACGCGCGCTCCCAGCCCCAGCTGCCCTCGCGGTGGCAAAGACGTTGGAGCGCGCGGAAGGGGCTCGGCGACGGAAACACAGGACGCTCGCGCCGTCCCGCCTCGCCCTCGCCGGAACGCTCCCCCGAACAGCGATCACCCCCCCCCGGGAGCGCGCCGAAGGGTACGCTCCTGTTCTTTTCCGTCTCCGCCATCTCTCCAAACGCGATTATTTAGCGAATAAATAATTTATAGAACGCCGCGTCGTACACATTTATGTGATAAATCACCGCTTACGAGGAGATAACGAAGAAAGAGCGATTTTCACGGGGGGGGGGAGGGGGAGGGGGGACTGAAAGGCATCCGCGCGGCGAGCTTGGCGGGCGAGCGGCGGCATTGTTTTCCTAATAGGCCCTGTATCGATCGGGCCCAGAGGGTTATAAAAAGAGACCTTGACGCGCTGCCAGTTACTCGCAGGGACTGAACGGCCTCTCTCTCTCTCTCTCCCTCTCTCTCTCTCTCTCTCTCTCTCTCTCTCTCCCTCTCTCTCTCTGTTACCGCGGCCCGGCCTTCGCCACCCCGCCGCCCGGAAGAACGTGCCGCGACACCACCGCGGACGGGGGGAAATTAGAAGGGGACCGAGGAACGGGGGTCTTTTCAGCAACGAAAACTTGCGCCGGTCACGTCGCTCTGCGAGCGATTAGTCGTGCCTGGCGGAGGAAAGTATCGGTCTGTGGGATGCGCTGCGATTTAAGATCCGCCCGCACGGCCTGGACGCCGGCGAGGACCCGCGATCGGAAGCGAGCAGGGATTTGTAGTCCTGAGGATTTGTAGTTCTTAAGGTGGCAAACGGGTTAGAACGAATTACGCAATCGAAGGAACAGTAATTCTGTAAATAAGCTCAGACGCATTCCGGTAATATATGCAAATTGCTATTCATTTATGCGCAGCCGCGCATCGGCGCGTGTGTAATATTTAGCGTTGCACTCGTTCCGTTTACACAGTTCACACGAACACAACGTATGTCGTGAACGAAAACCGCTCAGCGTTTGTTGGGCTGAAGCAGAGAAATATTCCGGCGATCGCGGACGTTAGCGGTCGCGATGAGGAAGGTGGGGGATTGGCTGCAGCGGAGCAGGCGTTGGCATGAACGGCTCAGGTCTTATTCCGCTCTAGCGCAGAAGAGTAGAGTAAATAAATGAGGCGAAGCAGCGAATGGGTTTGAGGGTGGATGTTTAAGAGCTGGTGAAGTTGGGAGTAGAGCTTAACCACGGGATAGATTTTGCCTCTGTCTGTGTGAATCACGGCTCTCTCTCGCTCCATCCTTTCTCTTCTCTCTACCTCGCTCACCCTCCCTCTTTCTTCCCTCTCCTCTCTCTCACACTCCCTCTCTCTTCCTCCATCTCCCCATCTCTTTCTCTCTCTCCTTTCTCTTCTCGCTACCTCTCTCACCCCCCCGTCTCTCTTCCCACTCTCTGCTACCTCTTTCTCTCCCTCCTTTCTCCTCTCTCTCTCCCCCCCTCCCTCCCCCCTCCCCTCTCTCTGGCATGCAGATGCAGGTCTGGGCAGAGCCCTAATGAGAGCCCAGCATCACACAGTTCTAACAGCACCGGCGACCCCTGGCATCTGTGCCAGCCCCCCCAAGCCCCCGAGCCCTCTTATTCAAATTCTGACTCATTCGGTCAGTTCAGCCACTGATTGGAGTCGCATAAAAGCCACTTCATTTTCTGTGTTTTAAAAAAAAGAATTACTGACAGTTTCACTGTATGTTTTCAATTGCACCAGACAAGTTGTGTGTGCGATGAGGGACATCCAAATATTTCCAGAAGTTTCTGAAGACCTGGCCGCTTCACAGGGGCGGGTATTGGAGCATTCAGAGTTTGTGGTTTAAAGCAAGAAGATCCCTGGCAAATCCAAGTGCTTCGGTCTTTAATAAGACCTACGGTGGTACTTAAAGAAATTAAGTGAAGCAAAGTATTGGGTTTGACATATTAAGTGGCTTTTTATACAAATTTGGAGAATATAAAGTTTTGGGTTTCAAATTAGTTTTCTATAAAATTTGCAGCTGCCCACATTACAAGATGATATTTGCAGAGATAATGCGTTTTCCCCCAGTGAACAGAGATGGGGCGTGAAACAGAAGCGCGGCGCTTTGAGTTCCTTAACGCGGCCGCAGCCTGACAGGAATAAGAGAGGAGTCGGCTCTTCCCACCCTGAGCCGGCCCTGGGGGGGGTACGGGTGGCCCCAAAACGAAAATATTATTCCTGCCCCGGAGTGCTCCAACCTAAACAAATTTTAAAAGCTCACATTGCGGGGTCCAGGGACGGTTGTGAACGACCCTGAACGACCACGCGGATTTTTCGTTTCGCTTCCACCGGCGAACAAAAACGCCCGTTTCTTTTATCGCCCCTGCGCGATAAACAGAATTATAGTGTTTCTTTTAAAAAAACAACAACCTGACATTTATCCAAAACGGCGGGGGTCGCATTCATTCGTTAGTTCGACGCAAACGGCGTCCGCGCGCGCGTCCGGGAGAGATTTTTTTTAAAAACCGCGCTTCGCTAGAATAACGCGACTCAGCGGCGAGCTTTCCCTCGCGCTAGCGAGCGAACGGGTCGGAGCAGAAAAGCAGCTCTGAAGGACTTCTGAGAGGCAACGAGCAGTAACAAGTCCTGTTTTAAGAGCGCGAGACAGGCGTGAATATTTAACAGCGCCGCTGTTGACAAACCACCTCAAATAAAATGTTATTTAATGCACCGGTTGGCGGTGTTAAAAAAGAAAAAGAAAACTGTGAGGCGTTGAGAATTTCGGGAAGGCTGGTGAGAAAGCGGCGTAGGCCCAGTTTCGGAGGAGAGCGAGCGCGTACCGCGAGGCTAATTTCAGTGAGCCGCAGCGTGCGGGGTGCAGTCCGCTCAAAGCGAGGTAGCGGTACCAGTTCTTCCCGCGAAGGAGAGTGTCACGGACGGGGGGGGGCGGCAGAACCTGAGGTGGCCCACGCAAAACCAACCCCCCCCCCCTCCCCGAGGCTAGTAGAATCTGAGCTGTTATCCCCGCCCCCGAAGTCCAGGACGTTGCCACGGCGTCCAAGGTCCCGCCTCCCTCCAGGGTCCCCCCCCCCCCCACTGGCTGTGCTTCATGTCTGTCGTGTTGCAGTCGCGTTCCATTGCGGTCAGAAGCGCTCACCTCACCGCGCCCGTGCGACGCAGCCAACGCAGTACCCAGCGACCCGCGCCTGAGACGGGCTACAGCGCTGACCGTAAATAATAAAAAACGCCCAGCGACAAGCCGTCGTCGCGGTAATGGACGTACGCGTCGTCATGCGCTCGCGCTGACGCTTATTGACGGGCGTGTTTTACGCCCCCGAAGGCGCGCCCAGTTCAGTCAGCGAGCACGTTTCTGACCGAGTCGAGCGCCCCGTGTTTACCCGCGCTACATCAACGCTCTCTCTTCAGTTACAGCCGAATTTACAACTCTCTCTCTCTCTCTCTCTCTCTCGCTCGCTCGCTCATGTTGCTAGGCAACGGAGGGATTGCCGTCGGGACTTTTTTCCAGGAAAAACCTGGTGAAAGAGTGCGATTTGTGCGGCCGCCGCCGCGTCGGAGCGCAGACGAACCCGAGCCTCGGTCGTCGACTCACAGCCCGCGCCCTGCTTTTAGTTTTCCCAGAATGCCGCAGGCCGAGAGGCCAGGGACCCGCGGATCGCCGCTCTCACGTTCTGCTCCAACACCCTCGTCCTCCTCTGAGCTAAAAAAAAACCCCAAAAAGACAAACAGCCGTCACGACAGCAGGCAGAATTAGTTCAGCACTTTTCTAACACTTTTCTTTATTTCCGACACGTTTTCACTCGCGTTTCGTTCTCACGTTTAGCATTTTAAACAAAGGGAGAATTGCAGTGCTTTAGTATGATTCCGTCACAGATGAAAAAAGTATGTGCTAATTTTGGGGGAATGGAAGGGACAAAAGTTCAAGACCGAAGACGTTCGGCATCTTCAAGATGCGTGCACTCAGAGGCACATCAGCATTGAGGTTCTCTCGACGCAAACCGTCACGTTTATAAAATCCCACTTTTGGTTGGTTGTTATGGAGTAGTGAACAGTGGCTCGCATACTCAAGGGAACTCTGGGCTTCCGTAAAAAATTTCGCCGCGCAAAAAGAACCGAGTTTCGAAAGCCTGGCCCCGATTTTTCACAAGCCTTCAAACAAAAGAGAACCTTCAAAAGCCTTGAAGCGCCAGTAATGCTAATTACTGTGGGCTTTTTCGTAGCCGTCACGATGTTTTGTTGTTTGCCTAATTGAAAGGGAGCGCGCGGGGAACGTAATTTCAAAAGGGAAGTAAAATTCTTCAGCCAGATAACATCTTTGTTGTTTAGCACGGGGAGGCTTTATATTAATTGCGCTGTTTTTGTTGCCTTAAACGAGCCCGCTGCCTTCGTGCTGAACGCTCGTTATCGGACCCCGCAGGTATGTTTCGGGGGCCCCTGTGATCAAGCGCCTTTTTTGCTGACGGGTCCTTTTTTTTTTTGCCGGGACGCGCTGCCTTTTATTTCACCCTTAATCCTTTTTTCGTTTCGACCGCCCCGCACACAGACTGCATGCTGGGTCCCCCCCCCCTCCTCCTCCCCCCGATGCTTTAATGCACTGGATTTGTCAGTGTCAATGTTCCGGCTAATCTCTCTGGCCCCCGGAGGCTCTCGCCCGTCCCGCGGTTGTTCGGTTCGCCCTGCCCGCCCTCGCCGCTGCGCCCCGCCCCACCCCGCCGGGGCCTCGACGAAACGAGTAAAACAGACGTCCCGGTTCCCCCACCCACACCGTTCCAGTGTGTGGATGGGCCCCATGGTCTGGTATCTGTTATAAGGCTCTGTTCCAGTGTGTGGATGGGCCCCATGGTCTGGTATCTGTTATAAGGCTCTGTTCCAGTGTGTGGATGGGCCCCATGGTCTGGTATCTGTTATAAGGCTCTGTTCCAGTGTGTGGATGGGCCCCATGGTCTGGTATCTGTTAAGGCTCTGTTCCAGTGTGTGGATGGGGCCCATGGTCTGGTCTCTGTTATAAGGCTCTGTTCCAGTGTGTGGATGGGCCCCATGGTCTGGTATCTGTTATAAGGCTCTGTTCCAGTGTGTGGATGGGCCCCATGGTCTGGTATCTGTTAAGGCTCTGTTCCAGTGTGTGGATGGGCCCCACGGTCTGGTATCTGTTATAAGGCTCTGTTCCAGTGTGTGGATGGGCCCCATGGTCTGGTATCTGTTAAGGCTCTGTTCCAGTGTGTGGATGGGCCCCATGGTCTGGTATCTGTTAAGGCTCTGCTCCAGTGTGTGGATGGGCCCCATGGTCTGGTCTCTGTTATAAGGCTCTGTTCCAGTGTGTGGATGGGCCCCATGGTCTGGTATCTGTTATAAGGCTCTGCTCCAGTGTGTGGATGGGCCCCATGGTCTGGTATCTGTTAAGGCTCTGTTCCAGTGTGTGGATGGGCCCCATGGTCTGGTCTCTGTTTATAAGGCTCTGCTCCAGTGTGTGGATTAGGCCCCATGGTCTGGTCTCTGTTATAAGGCTCTGCTCCAGTGTGTGGATGGGCCCCATGGTCTGGTCTCTGTTATAAGGCTCTGTTCCAGTGTGTGGATGGGCCCCATGGTCTGGTATCTGTTTATAAGGCTCTGTTCCAGTGTGTGGATGGGCCCCATGGTCTGGTCTCTGTTTATAAGGCTCTGATCCAGTGTGTGGATGGGGCCCATGGTCTGGTATCTGTTAAGGCTCTGTTCCAGTGTGTGGATGGGCACTGTGGTTCTTGGGATTCGGAGGAGGAGCTGGATCTGTGGCGACACACGAGCTGGACAGTCTCTCACTCTGCCTGGCCAAATGCGCTGACTCAGAAATGACTGAGAGAACTGTGCTGGATAGAGAGGGTAACCCCCCCCCCCCCAAAAAAAAACAGCGATGTCGGGCAGGAGGATCTGCGCAGTAAAGTACCGCTAAACACGCGTGACCCCCCAAAAGAACCCCCCGATTTTACAGCAACAGATAAAAGAGTGACCCCCGCAATTCAAGTCCGCTTCCCTGGCGCACGCACCGATGATAATAATATTATTATTAACGGTGCCCGTCGGTTGCCAGCCGAACGCTGTAGCGCTGGAGCAGTAGTTTCCTTTTTTTATGAACGTTACAGATAGCATTGACCCTGGGAAGGTGTAAATTAGCTTTGCAGCCAGCACAATATGCTGCCGACTGCTCCTTCTGCTTTTCTTTCTTTTTTCTTTTTTTCTTTCCTGCGGTGGTTTTTTCTGTATTTGAGATGCTACATCATCACGCTCGGAAAGATTGTGTGTGTGCGTGCGTGTGTGTGTGTGCATGTGTGTGTGTGTATGTGCATGTGTCTGTGTGTGTGTGTGAGTCTGTGTGTCTGTGTGAGTCTGTGTGTGTGTGTGTCTGTGTGAGTCTGTGTGTGCATAAGCGTGTGTGTCTCTGTGTGCGTGTGTCTGTGTGTGTGTGTGTGTGTGTGTGTGTGTGTAAGCGTGTGTGTGTGTGTGTGTCTGTGTGTGTGTGTCTGTGTGTAAGCGTGTGTGTGTCTCTGTGTGCGTGTGTCTGTGTGTGTGTAAGCGTGTGTGTGTCTGTGTGTGTGTGTGTCTGTGTGTGTGCGTGTGTGTGTCAGTGTGTGTGTATGTGCATGTGTCTGTGTGTGTGTGTGTGTGTGTGTGTGTGAGTCTGTGTGTCTGTGTGAGTCTGTGTGTGTGTGTGTGTGAGAGTCTGTGTGTCTGTGAGTCTGTGTGTGCATAAGCGTGCGTGTGTCTGTGTGTGTGTGTGTGTGTGTGTGTGTAAGCGTGTGTGTGTGTGTCTCTGTGTGTGTGTGTCTGTGTGTAAGCATGTGTGTCTCTCTGTGTGCGTGTGTCTGTGTGTGTGTGTGTGTGTGTGTGTGTAAGCGTGTGTGTGTCTCTGTGTGTGTGTGTCTGTGTGTGTGCGCGTGTGTCAGCGTGCGTGTGTGTGTCTCTGTGTGAGTCTGTGTGTGTGTGTGTGTGTGTGTGTGTGTGAGAGTCTGTGTGTCTGTGTGTGCATAAGCGTGTGTGTCTCTGTGTGCGTGTGTCTGTGTGTGTGTGTGTGTGTGTGTAAGCGTGTGTGTGTGTGTCTCTGTGTGTGTGTGTCTGTGTGTAAGCGTGTGTGTCTCTGTGTGCGTGTGTCTGTGTGTGTGTGTGTGTGTAAGCGTGTGTGTGTCTGTGTATGTGTGTGTCTGTGTGTGTGCGCGTGTGTGTCAGTGTGTGTGTGTGTGCGTGTGTGTGTGTGTGCATGTGCATGTGTCTGTGTGTGTGTGTGTGTGTGTGTGTGTGTGTGTGTGTGTGTGTGTGTGTGTGCGTGTGTGTGTGTGTGCGTGTGTCTGTGTGTGTGTGTGTGTGTGTGTGTGTGTGTGTGTGTGTGTGTGTGTGTGTGTGTGTGTGTGCCTATACCGATGCACAGTCTATACCAGTAGACCAGCTCATCCCCAGTGTCTCCATTCGGTTCAGGGAGCGCCCCCGTGCATCCAGCCTGGCTGCTCATCTCTCCGTGCTCCCGCTCTTCTGAGTCAGAAGAGAGGCTTCCGACGGAAACAAAGGCCTTTCATCCCGGCGCTCAGAGCTCTTCTCTGGAGCGGTGCTTAACCTCGGCATCCGAGAGAGAGAAAAACGTTGACCCGTAATAACCACTCATCCGTGACTGCTTATTAGCATTCCGTGGAGAAAAAAAGAAAGAAAATTGAACGTTTCTGCAAATCGAACTCACAGGAAATCACAGGCAAGCGGACAGGAAATGACCCGCTGGGCCGTTTTTGGCTCTGTTTTTTTACGCGCTAAACACACTGGCGTTTAAATCCGGAAAAGGTCGGCGTTCTACACGTTTCCACCGCCGCGGTCATCGATACCCGCGCGCTCTCCTTCCTCCTGAGCTTCGGACGAAGAACCGGCGAAGTGATCGCATTTTCACGCGACCGTTTAAGAACATTTTTGGTTTTTTTGGTTTTTCAGCAGCCCGCTGACACAAAGCGAGTGCCTGTCGGGGCTGGGGTACAGATTCGGGCTGGGTCTCAGAGGGGCGCGGGGTCCCGGCACCCCTGGCACGGAGAACGGGGAGCTCTCTCTCCCGACCGCGTTTCGGGGGCGAAGGCTAGCGCTTTCCGCTCAGCCGAACATCGCCGCTGACTCGGTGCTACATTTTGAGCCCCCCCTGGACCCCAAATTCCCCCGCAATGTCGCCGGGACAGGTCGCCATTTTGTTTCTCATGATAGTGGGTTAAAGATTCTGCGGTTTGGTCGCATGAGACTTTGTTAAGCACCTGTCCTTTTTTGTAAGAAAGTGCATTTTAAAGCTGACCCGTTCCGATCCGTTATGACCCACTCTGTCCAGCTCCGACCCGCTCCAACCCGCTCTGACCCACTCCGACCCGCTCCAACCCGCTCCGACCCAGTTCTTCCCGATTTACCGCTCGCGGCTCCCCGAAGGACAGGACTTTATTCCGGGGAGTCATAAATCTCCCGCCGGTTCTCCAAGCTGCAGTTTCATCCTGCCCAGCTGCCCGCGAGCAGCACCGGACCGTGCGGCAAACCCGCGGCGGCCAAACAAAACACACAAACCGACAAACAAACCGGCAAACAAACCGACACACAAACCAACACACAAACCGACAAACAAACCGACACACAAACCGGCAAACAAACCAGCAAACAAACCGACACACAAACCGGCAAACAAACCGACACACAAACCGGCAAACAAACCGACACACAAACCGACAAACAAACCGGCAAACAAACCGGCAAACAAACCGGCAAACAAACCGACACACAAACCGGCAAACAAACCGACACACAAACCGGCAAACAAACCGACAAACAAACCGACACACAAACCGACAAACAAACCGGCAAACAAACCGACAAACAAACCGACACACAAACCGGCAAACAAACCAGCAAACAAACCGACACACAAACCGGCAAACAAACCGGCAAACAAACCGACACACAAACCGGCAAACAAACCGACAAACAAACCGACACACAAACCGACACACAAACCGACAAACAGGCGCACAAGCAAACAGCCGAACAAAGAAGCAGTCAAACAGTCAGCGGATAAACAGAATCTGCACAGAGAGAGAGAGAGGGGATGCGTTCTCTACGGCGGCATCCTGCCCCCCCCCCACCCACTGCCCCCCCCTTACCGGAATGGCACGGGACTCTGTAGCATCAGTAAACCGGAGAGGCACAGTTACGCCGCCTCTGCCCAAACCCGGAGCGGCCGCACGGCTCAGGCGGGAGAGAGCCGCCTCCTCCCGCCGGGCCTACACGGGGTCGGGGCGACGCGCGGGTGACAGAGCGCCGCTCCTCCTCCCTCCTCCTCCTCTCGCGGGCCAAGAGGGAGCTGTGCAGCCGGTCTGAGCGCGCTCAGACTCGAGCGATCCCCGGGAGCCGCGTGCGGGCTGCTGACTGGCTGGCAGAAAAACTGCCTGCACATTCATCACACTGCCACCCGCCCGCTGGACCCCGCTGCGCTCTCTCTCTCTCCTCCTCTGTATCTCTCTCTGTCCCTCTCTCTTTGTCTGTATCTCTCTCTCTCCTCCTCTCTCTCTCTCTCTGTCCCTCTCTCTCTCTCCTCTCTCTCTCTGTCTGTATCTCTCTCTGTCCCTCTCTCTCTCCCTCTGTATCTCTCTCTGTCCCTCTCTCTCTCCTCCTCTCTCTCTCTGTCCCTCTCTCTCTCCTCCTCTCTCTCTCCCTCTGTATCGCTCTCTGTCCCTCTCTCTCTCCTCCTCTCTCTCTCCCTCTGTATCGCTCTCTGTCCCTCTCTCTCTCCTCCTCTCTCTCTCCCTCTGTATCGCTCTCTGTCCCTCTCTCTCTCCTCCTCTCTCTCCCTCTGTATCTCTCAATTTCAATTTCAATTTCAAAGTGCTTTATTGGCATGACAAATATAGGCACTTGTGTTGCCAAAGCAGTGGTTATAACATACAACTATATACAATTAATCCGTTATATAAAAAAATAAAATAATAAAATAAAATAAATAAAAATAAAAAAATATATACAAAAATACCAGTAAGTGATGTTAGGTGTGTGTGTGTGTGTGTCTGACTATCTGTGTGTTATGTGCATGAGTGAATATTATGTGTCTGCTTGTACATGTGTATGCTGTGTGTAAATGTGTGCATGAGGTGGTCACACATTGTCCCTCAGAGTATGGCAGGAGAACACAAATTGTGCTGCTAATATGCAGCAGCCTTTTTCTTCTCCTAATAGGTAGGGTAATCTATCGTCATTGGGTATATAATTGAATTGGGGGCATTTCTGGATTATTTTTTGGTAGAATTTTTGGCGAATTTGGTCAAATTTTGTGCATTCCATTAGGAAGTGTTTTTCAGTTTCAATTTGGTTGCCTTTGCACTGTTGGCACAATCTTTTTTCTTCTGGCAACCATGATTGTCTGTGCCTGCCAGTTTCTATAGCTAAGTGGTGCTCGCTGAGTCTGTACCTCGTCAAGGTGGTTCTCAGTTTTTTGTCAGTAACTGTGGTCAGGTAGTTCGCTACAGCATACTGTCTTTTTAGGGCCAAATAACATTTCATTTTACTTTGCAATTTTGTTTTAGTTTCCCAGTAGGTTATATAATTCTGTTTCAGCTGTGTTGCAATTTGGTTTATTCTAATTATGTTTGTAGTTTTGTTCTGATCCTGAGCAGGTGAGGTGTTAGTGTGTGTTAGTGTATGTGGGAACTAAGGCTCAGGACCAGCTGAGTGAGGGGATTGTTTGCTTTGCTCAACTCTTGGTATTGCAGGGCTTTGTATTGATGTGAGTGGGGGTCACTTTGTTTTAGGTGCTTCCAAAATTTGATTGACCTTTTTTGTATTTTGATAAGTAATGGGTATTGGCCTAATTCTGCCCTGCATGCATTGTTTGTTGTGTTTCTATGTAATTTCAGGATATGTTTACAGAATTCTGCATGCAGGGTTTCAATTGGATGTTTGTCCCATTTGCCAAATTCTTGACTGATGAGTGGACCCCACACTTCACTGCCATAAAGAGCAATTGGTTCGATTACAGCTCCAAAGATTTTAAGCCAAATTCTAATTGGAATCTCTACACAAATTTGTCGTTTTATGGCGTAGAAGGCCCTGCGTGCTTTCTCCCTTAGTTCATTCACTGCAATGTTGAAGTTTCCTGTAGAACTGATTTTTAGCCCTAAATAATTGTAATTTGAGGAATGTTCAATGTAGTGTGTTCCTAACATGAATTTGTGTTTTGTTCCCTGAGATCTGGATCTTTTTTGGAATGTCATAATTTTAGTTTTGTTAAGGTTTACTGCCAGGGCCCAGGTCTGGCAGTATTGTTCTAGCAGGTCTAGGCTTTTCTGTAACCCCTGTTCACTGGGGGAAAGGAGAACCAGGTCATCTGCGTAGAACAGGCACTTGATCTCTGAGTTGTGTAGAGTGAGACCAGGCACTGCAGCCTTTTCTAATATGTTTGCCAATTCATTAATATAAATATTGAAAAGAGTTGGGCTAAGGCTGCAGCCCTGTCTTACTCCACGTTCCTGAGAGAAGAAATTTGTTCTTTTGTTGCCAATTTTTATGCCGCATTTGTTCCCTGTATACATTGATTTTATTAGATCATAGGTTTTACCCCCTACACCACTTTCAATAATTTTGTAGAATAACCCTTGATGCCAAATAGAATCAAATGCTTTTCTAAAATCAATAAAGCAAGCAAATATTTGTTTTTTGTTTTGGGTTACATATTTCTCAATTAGGGTGTGTAGGGTGTAAATGTGATCAGATGTGCGGTGATTTGGTAAAAATCCAATCTGACTTCTTCTCAAGACATTGTGTTTAGTAAGGAAGGTTAAAAGTCTAGAATTTATGATACTGCAAAGTACCTTCCCCAGATTACTGTTCACACAGATGCCTCGGTAATTGTTTGGGTCAAATTTATCTCCATTTTTGAATATTGGTGTTATAAGCCCATGGTTCCAGATGTCAGGGAAGTAACCTACACTCAGAACCAAATTGAATAATTTTAGGATGGCCAGTTGAAATTTTGTGCTTGTGCATTTTAGCATCTCATTTAAAATACTGTCAGGTCCAGATGCTTTTTTAGGTTTCAATTTTTTAATTTTATCTTTAAGCTCTTGTTCAGTAATCGAGAAGTCCAATGGATTTTGATTATCTTTAATAGCCAATTCAAGTTCCTGCAATTTTTTATTTATATGGTTTTTGTCAGGATTTGCTCCTAATTCCACTTTTTTAAAAAGTGTTTGAAAATGGTTTGTCCAAATATCCCCATCTTGTATCGCTAATTCTTCTTGTTGTGTTTTTTTCAGATTTTTCCATCGGTCCCAAAATTGATTTGTATTTATTGACTCCTCAATTTCTGCCAGTTGCTTTTCAGTATATGTTTTAGATGAAACTAAAAAACGCAAGACGCAAGAAAGAGGCGCGGTTTCTCTTTTCGCGCACTCTTTTAACCAGTTTTTTACGAAGTCAAAGTTTTCACGCTGAAAGGGGGGGGTATTACTGGGTTACCCAGAATACACCTGAGCCGAGAGGTGTTCTTAATTTTGAAAAGCACGTGCGCACGTTCACGAGCTATAATCAAGCGGGACCTATCAGTCCTTGTAACAGTTGTTTAAACTCGAAATGAACTGCATTTTCACATCAGGGTGCAGATTAGTAATTGAGTTACATTAACACGCTACTCTTTGGGTAAGGAGCGCGATGTTGCAACTGAACGCTCAGTTCCGTTTTTTTTTTAAACTCTCGAACATGATTTTCAAGTAAACACCAACATTCATTAAAAACGAGTGTGCTGGAAACGTGCAATCTGCATCAAGTGCGTCCTAGGGTCACGTTTAAAGCCGATGGAAGCTGAGCTCGCGTAGGCGTACCGTACTGCCAGGGACACTGTGGAGAAACGGGCTCCGAAGAGCGATTCGATTTAAGTGATCCTCGCTCACTCGCGAGGCCTTTCAACGATTGCGGTGTATGAACACGTAAAGGACGGCTCTCGCAAAGCACTCGATAAATCCAACGCTATCGAACCTTCACCGA
This sequence comes from Anguilla rostrata, assembly GCF_018555375.3. Classification (NCBI taxonomy): domain Eukaryota; kingdom Metazoa; phylum Chordata; class Actinopteri; order Anguilliformes; family Anguillidae; genus Anguilla; species Anguilla rostrata. The sequence goes on along the minus strand of NC_057951.1, from coordinate 5,106,453 downwards.
TCCAGGGTACCACAGTTTTAACGCCCCTCTGCTTCTACGGTGAGACAGTCGACCTTAAAAGAACACTGCACTTCACTGCATTATATTACATTACAGGCCTTTAGCAGACGCTCTTATCCAGAGCGACTTACACAACATTATGCATAGCATTTACATTGCATCCATTTATACAGCTGGATATATATACTGAAGCAATGCAGGTTAAGTACCTTGCTCAAGGGTCCAGCGGCAGTGTCCTACCCGGGAATCGAACCTGCGACCTTTAGGTTGCAAGACCAACTCCTTACCCGTTATGCCACACTGCAGCCCACTTCAACAAAGCCACGCCTTTGCCGGCAGGCTCTCAGCTGGGCTAAACCACCTCCGCCAGCGAAATCCCACAATGCACCGGGAGGACGTTTACGCCGCCGCGCGCGAAGCCCCCCCCCAGCCGACAGAGAGAGGGACGGGACACGGAGGACTGCCGGCAGAAATTCCCCGGCACCATGGCAACAACAGACACCGCTTGCAGATGGGATGCGAAGCACGCGTTTGCACCTTTCATAAAAACGACAACAACAATAACAACAACAACAACAACAGCAATAATAGCGACAGCAACCGCAGAAATTACCTTGACAGAAGCTCATGTTAATTTCAATGGACAGGGCCCCCTCTCGCACCAGAACCGGAGAACGGATTGAAGAGACTCTGCAAGGCCAACAGGAGATTATCAGCAGTCTGGACCCTCTCCTACCCCAGCAGAAAGTGCAGCCAGTGTTGAATCAACTCTAATGTGAGCATATTGTAGTCCGACAGAACACAACACGATTCCCCCTGGACCCATATAAACTACAGACAGCTAATGCTTCCTGCTTTACACGTAATGCTTTTCAGGAAGGAGAAGTGTGAGAAGTTCCCAGGCGGGAACTGGCGGTGGCGGCGTTTGGGCAGAAGAAGATCTCGCCGCGCCACGCCGCACACCCCTCACCGTTCACCAAACGTCAGGCTTCGTCATCCGTCTGGAAACTCTCAAAACTCCTCCTAGCCTATCTTGAGTTTTTTTTCATTCTAGTTAAAAAAGAAACAGCATTTTTTACTCAAAAGCACGCGGAATCGAAGCGCTTCGGCACTCCTGGCTGCGTCTCATCGGCGTATCAGAGGATCCTCTCCGAGCGCGATTAGCCGGCCCGACGCTCCTCTCTCCAGTGCAAAGCAGCTGGGTCGCGGCTAGCGGCTCTGGAGCTCCCCTCCATTAAGGCTCCACATTAGACCCGCGGTCACTCACCACGCTATTCTGTCTCAAGGAAAGGGGAACCCTAGGGTCGTTCACATAACAGGGATGCTAGAGATGCTCAGACATGACTTTGGATATAAACGGAGGTATGATTAAAAAGAGCTTAGGGCAGGAGCCGGATGGAAAATAGGAACATCTGAATTCCACGTAATGTTTTGTGGGGTTTTTGTTTTTTTTTCCCGTTTGGTTCCTCAGCAGTCGGAAGGGGTTAGAAAAACGTGTTTTTTATCGGTTTTGTGGGTGTCTTGTTTTCTTTCTGTCCTCGCCCCGCGATGCACCCCTGCCTTTGTGACTCATCGGCGCACCGCGAAAAAGCGCCGGGAGTGGGCGTGGTTGCCACGGTGATCCGAAAACGCTGGCACCAGGGGCCGATTCCTTCCGAGAGAATTTTGTAACCGATGTGCTTTTTGTTACTGCGTTTATTGGCGGACATATTCATTTCCTCTCAGAAGTTAACACTAGGGTGAAGCTTTTCCCCCTTCCAAGGCTGTTGCAATAAGGGGCTTACTGTGCTCAAAAGAACCAGGCAGTTTTTTGTTTTGTTTTGTCCTTGAAAAATGTACTGGAGGAATTTCAAATGGGGGAAAAAAAAACCTACACGCTACAAAGGAAGAGAAGATATCTGAGTCACGTGACCTCCTCTGGCACAGCCCCACAGCACCTCGCTCACATGCACAGAGAGCTCTGATTAAAATGAGCAGGGCAGGTCAGACGCACCAGATGGCCATTAGGCGGCATCTGGGAAGCCCGTGCCATTGGTCAGAATGACTTGTTGCGCATGTGGGCGGGGCTAACGGGCAGGAAACGGCAAATGAGAACCGAGTATATCCTCCTGAGACACGGCAGAAAAGAAAGTTTCAAAAATATGATTTATTTTATTTTTACTGTGAATGTCCTTGTAGTGTAGATTTCAGCATACTACAACATAATCCATGTCCTCTACAGGGGACAAAAATGACTACCTGGGTCTTAGGAAGCCATGTATTGTTCATCCACTCATTTATTGAATAATATCCCAGCATGCTTTGGGCTTTTGGTGGCAACTTCAGTAAACGGGATGTGGCAACGGAGGAGAAAGAGGAGGGGGGAACCCTTACTTTTTGGAACCGATTATTACATTCCGCCCCCATGCTAGCCCAGTCCTAGCGCGCCAGCAGGATCTCCCATAAGGCCGGCCGCTCCAGCGCTAGCCGGGCCCAGCGCCACTCAGCTTCAGCCGTCCGCTAGGAAAATGGCCGCGGGGTTGCCAGCGGTAACGAATGCGCCATTGCGCCATTAACTGCGAGGGGGGTCAAGAGGACGTGTCCACTTCACTGCTCTTAGTGCGCCGCTCAGCGTGGGCGGCCTGGTCCACTTCACAGAATTTAAAAGTAAAAAAAAAAAGGTTCTAAATGTAAGTAAATATAATATAAGGCGTGCATGCTTCCTCAAAACCTGCAGCTTTCATTCAGTTTAACCCTTTAAGGCGTACGGGCACAAATGTGCAATTAGAACGCTCTTAACCGAACATTCTAATGCTGATGTCACAATCGCTACTGAAAGCACCGGAGTTCTAGAACACTGGGAGTTCTAGAGTTCTAAATAACATTACAAAAACCTACTCTCCAATGAGTTAAAGCAGACACTTTCTCAACGATGCCGATGTTCAGTACGAACCATGTCGAATGCAACAAATGCAAACACCCGTTTGCAGGGCAGAGGGCAAGCGCTGATAGAATTCCGACCGCAGTTTATAGCGCTCGGTGTTTAAAATGCATTTGCGTATTAAAAACCCGCAGTTATTTTCCTTCTCAAACTACCCGTGCTCAATTGGAAAATCCATTCTGTTAAATCACCTCATTAAATCACCCCTCCCCTCCCCTCACCCCCCCCCCCCCTTCCATTCCGGAAAGGCTCCCGCAGTGGAAGCCAGCTTTCTTCGTTCCATTAAGCCCGTCAAATTATATCCCTCCCTCTCGGCCCGCCCGGGTCAGGCCCCGCCGTGTTGGGCCCCGGCGTGTTGGGCCCCGGCGCGGTCTGAAAGGTCGGGGCGTTTCCCGCCGGGACACCCCCCGGATCTGATCCGTCTCACGGCCTCGGCAGCCGGGTCACTTCCTGCCTGAGTCCCGGCCGATTCCCTCTCGCCAACGGCCAGTGCACAAACAGAGTTTCCCTTCGGCAAGTGCACTTGCAGTTAGTGTGTCTACTGAGCAGCGCTATGAGCAGCACCAAGAGCAGCGCTATGAGCAGCACTATGAGCAGCACCATAAGCAGCACTATGAGCAGCGCTATGAGCAGCACCGCGAGCAGCGCTATGAGCAGCACCATGAGCAGCATTATGAGCAGCACTATGAGCAGCACCATAAGCAGCACTATGAGCAGCGCTATGAGCAGCACTATGAGCAGCACCATGAGCAGCACTATGAGCAGCACCGTGAGCAGCACTATGAGCAGCGCAATGAGCAGCACCATGATCAGCATCCCTCCGCTGACTTCACTTCATTTGGTATTCCAACAGCAGGGAGGAGGAGGCCCAAGCATGATCCAACCTCCAGGCAAGCGTCCGGCTAGACTGTCTGTTGCCACTGGTAACTGTGAAGCATCCGTACAAACAGTCATTCTGTGTTGTGTCATACCGGACCAGAAAGCAATTTTCCTGGCCTGGTCCTCGCTAGCTCTGCTACAACCCAGCCAATCGCGTCCCCCCTGCCGCGGGCTTGGAGCCACGGTTAGCCAATCACGTGCGGGCGCTCGGGCTCCCATCACGTCTTCACGATTCACTTACGCTCGCAGAAACTCTTTCGACTCGCTACGTCTGCTTGCACAGCTGCTATTAGCCGCGATAGACTGTAATGCAATGAGCAATTAGCCGCTGTTCAAGTTTGCGGTTCTGTGCTACCGACTACAATCGCACGCCTAATTTGAAGCCTTTGTTTGCTCAGTGTGGAAGCGTGCGAGCGGGGCCTAGCTCGCTCTCCAGTTCCGCGGCCGGCCCCCGCCTTAATTGAAAGGGAACAATCAGAGCGCCGAGATGACTCAGTTACGGGAAACGTACGCTCGGCTAAGTACAGGTAAACAGCACCTGCCGGCGCGCTCCGCTCCTCCTGTGTGCCTGGCAAATAATGGGCTTGTTTGAGCTCAGGGGAGCCCCAAAGAAGGGCTGTTCTGGCGTCTTCAGCTGCCGGTTAGCTGCTCCAGCTCCCGCGGCGAGAGCCTTCAGGACCGCGGACAGCGGCAGGCTGACGTACAGGCAGCACGGCTGGGGCTGACTGATAATAGGCCCGGGCGCCGCTGTCGCTGGTCGCCTCCTTCAGGCTCGTCCTTAAAAGGGCCGGTTCGTCCGTTTTTAGGAAGGACCCAGAAGCCTCTTTGGCTGCGAGCTTTGCCACAGCGCCGGCCATCAACCCGTCAAGCCATAGGGCTATCTTTAAACCTCGGTTTGTTGCTCTCTGTGTTTTTTTTTTTAGCAGAATAATGGGACCAGTGTTTTTTTTTTCCCCCTATACACTCTCGACCAGACACAGGCCCAAAACTGACACCGCATCACAGCCCCGACCACTAAACCCAACTCTTGAGAGAAGCAGCGGGTAATGACTTTTCAGTACTTGTGGTTGCAGCTTCACACACGCACACACACCACACACACATACACAAAAACACACACAGTCTCTCTCACACACTCACCCACACACACAAACACACACACACAGACTCTTGTTTAAATTCAAAGCGCGTGCCGCTCGCATCAAAGACTTTTGTCGACTGCTTCCCCGCCTCTAAGCCAGTATCTCTCCCCATCTCTGCAATGAGCTTCAGCAGAAGCTCCCAGTCTCTTGGGAGGCCGTGTTTCTGACGACTGAACAGAGCAGCTTTTCCCTCTGTGAAGGAAATAAGAGGGAAGCAGACGCACGGCATTCTGGGAGAGATAAGCCGCGCATCGCCGCCGTTTGATTTGCATCCTTATAAGTCGGCTCTCGGAGAGGAACTCTTTGATGAAGTCGCTGAGGTTTTTTTTTTTTTATAGGAACAGTTATGGAAATAAACCATGATGAAAATCGTCCAATAGAATTTCACTTACGCCAACATTCTATAATATTATAATAGAATTCATATTAATTCGGGGTACACAGATTAGCTTATTTGCGTCCTGTGCGTCCCTGTGTGTATCCCGTCCTATCCGGGCCACGCAGATGGATAATTGCCGCAAGGTTGAAGCTGTGTGCTGAAGGGCAGTGCCCCGTTTGGGACTGAAACCTGCACGCCCGGGCTCCTAGCCGCCGCGGCCCCACGGGCGCCGTTCCCCTGCGCCAGACAGCTTTGTGGATGCAGGCTAATCCAAGGATTTAACGGGCGCTGCAGCGCGTCTTTGACATGAAAGGGGGAGGAAAAGAGAGAGAGGCAGAGAGAGAGAGAGAGGGGGAGAGGGAGAAAGACAGAGAGGAAGAGAGTGAGGAGGGAGAGGGAGAAAGACAGAGAGGAAGAGAGAGACAGAGCAAAAGAGAGGGGGACAGAGGGGGGGAGAGGGAGAAAGACAGAGAGGGGAAGAGGAGGGGGGGAAGAGAAAGATACAGCGAGAGAGAAAGAGGGGAGAGGGAAAGACAGAGAGGTAGAGAGACACTAAACATGAGAGAGAGAGAGGGAGGGAGAGAGACAGCGAGAGAGAGGGGGGGAGAAGATAGAGACCACCCTCTAAGGGTTATCTTTAAAGCAGTACCCCTCAGTCAGACCCTGCTTCTTTCACCATGTTGAAGTGATGGTCGCCACACGGCTATGGACACGCCCGAAGAGAACGGTGACACGGAACAGCCATGCACACGGGGCAAACGTGGAGAGGCCCGCCCTCCCCGCCCGGCGTTGTTTTAATACCCCACCCCCCCCCCGAAAGCTTACGTAACGAGACGGCTAACCCGTCGCCGCACGATCCGACAGGCGGGCGGCGCGGGCTGTCGCGTGGCGGAGTTTAAAAGCTACGTTCGTTCGCGTGACTTTCCAGACGCATCACGGTTCCGGTCCCACACAGCTCCTGGGTGAACTCGCGTTCTGATTGGCCGTTGGAAATCTGCTTTGTTGCCGATGAAATAATAAAGGGTTTTATTTTTAAATCTGACAGAGCAAAAGGATTTTCGCAAGGAGGCAGTGCCCGTGCGCGTTTACACTGATTCATGAAAGCGGACAACCTTGTTTATTAACGCGGCTCGATGTCCTTGCTGGGATTCTTTGATGTTCATTTAACCGTTTTTGTAAGAATGCTTGTTTCGACCAACAAATGCAAGAACTACTGTTTGTGTAAAGAACCAAGGACACGTTGGAAAATAACATTTTAATTAGTTGACTGATGCTGGGCTTCTATAGGGTATATGGCTATATGTTGGTGATGATGGCAGTCGGTATTTGACCAGGAGAGTACCATATAACTCCAGTCAGCTCTGAGACTGCTCAGTTACACAGTGGAAAGTGCAGTTTCATTTACATTGTCAAACTATGTGACTAATTCAAGAATTTAACCAGAAAAAAACGTCAAACCAGTGAATCATAACCCGTGGAATGTGTTTTGATTTCACGCTTGCATTTATTGTTATTTTTTTGTTTGAAAAAACGTACAAAACATTAGAATTAGGCAAGTCCGCGAGACTCCGCTGGTCTAGGTTGGGGCTAATACCTGGGCCTGTGTGTGTGCCTGTGGGGTTCTCCAGGCACGCTCTGTCTGACTAAGAGTCACATATTGGAGGCAGGGCACGCCGAGTCTGATGGGCTGGGAGTATGATAACTCAGGAGCGTCTATCAAAGGCATCCTTGATTTGAACCGCGGAGCCCGTAAAAAAGGTAATTACTGAGGGGGGGGGGGGGCGGCCTCCGAGCGGCCCCTATCTCCTCCACATTAAACAACTTTCTCAAACGGAAGGGGGGGGGGTAGGGTTGGGAGGACAGGATCAGGGAGAGGGAGGGAGGGAGGAGAGAGGGAGGGAGAGCGGCAGGGCTAAAACACAGGGGAGGGAGGAGAGAGAGATAATGGCCCCGGCGCGGAGGAGAACAAAAAGCCAGCCAGGCGGGAACCGGAAACTTCCGGAAGACCCGCGCGCGACGGTGGCAGAGCTGGCCTGTCAATCAGAGCAGAGCCAGCAGGAGCTTTCTCCTTAAATTTATACTTTTTTTTTTTTGAGAAACGGATTTTGTTTCAGATGGAGGGGAGGGGGGGGGGGAGAATGTGAAATTATTAGTATTTATCCTTTTCGGCGGATAATCCCTCTTGTCTTTGTTGGTCTGCAGGACCGCGAAATGCACCCGAATGCCTTTTTCCCTTCGCTCCAGCGGGAGTGACGCGTTGAGCCGGGCGAACGGGGCACTGGGAACAGCGGATTTCGGGAGGATCAGGGGGACGTTTGGAATAAGAACGACTGCGCATTTATTACAGCCCTCAAAGCCTGGCAAAAGAAAACACGGTGTACGGATCTAAGGAATCCTCAGTTCTCTCCCACGTCCACTCCTCTGCTGAGGTCACCCCCACTGGCTACCGGTCGCTGCCAGGACCAGGTTCAATGTCCTGACCCTCGCCTACGCGGCAGCCAACAGGCTGACCCCCGCCTACTTACAGGACATGTTTCGATTCTATACGCCTGCTTGACCACTCCGCTCTGCGGCAGCAGGGCGACTTGCACCCTCTCCCATCCGGGTAAAGGGTTCTCGCTCGTCCCTACCACGGAACTTCTCCACCCTAGCTCCCCATTGGTGGAATAAACTCCCTGTCCCTCTTCAAACCTCTCCCTCATCTTCCGTCGTGGTCTGGAGACTCATCTCTTCAGACTATACCTGGACTATCACCACTCTGCAGGGCACTCCCAATTTACTGTAGGATCACTCATCGCTTATATCCTTCCACTTTGTTCCTGTACCACCTTCATATTACGTGCACCTCCATCCAGCACTTATATTGCCCTTGTATCGTTATCTTGATATTGTTGCTTGTTGTCATTGCTTCCTAGTTTAACTTACCATTACTCTCTGACCTAGCCTACGCTTACTGTGTGAACTGGACTTAATGTGTTCATGGCTATGAATAACTGTCACATAATGAGTATTGCACCTTATCAGACCTGTGTTTTTGTAGTTGTTCCAATGAACAACCACCTCAGCTGCCCCCTTTTTTTTTTGGGGGGGGGGGGTTCAGGCCTGTTTTTTCTTTCCTCTGTGAAATGTCTACATGACAGAATCTCCATAAAAAGCACCGCAGCCAACACATAAAATTGAACTGAAGAAGATTACACCCTACGTGCTAACGAGCTGAGCTGGATGCTCTCGCACGAAGACAAATATTTTTGATGGATTCTCCCCCCCCCCCACGGGACCACGCGAAGCTTCAAAAGCCGATATCGATCAGTCGCGAGTTATCCGGAGCGGACGATCGGAATCGCAAGTTTTGGGGGGGAAAAGGCGCACATCCGTGTCTTAGAGGCGCTAAGGTGGGTTAGCACAGAGCTAGGAGCCCGCCCGCCGGCTCCTCTTAGCATTCCGATAGCGAAGCTCCTCCCCGCTTTTTGGGCAGAGGGCGTGAGAGAGAGTGAGAGAGAGAGGCTCTTTTCTTTTAATTACGCCTCTCCGCATCGATCGGCGTCCGCCGTCCACGCGCACTCGGGCGTTACCGAGGACTTAGCAAACAAAGCGAGGCGCCACAGGTCACGGGCACAGAGAACGCGGATCGGAGGATGGCTAAGCATCCGGATTGATCTACGTTCGGGGGGGGGGGGGGGGGGGGGCGCAGTTTTAGCACTTTGAGCGAGAGGGAAATAAACGTTTTTTTTGCTTTGCTGATGGAGGCCCCCGGTCCCTCGCTAATGAAACTGTACGTAGCGGCCCGATTCCCACAGTCCTTCGGGGTCAGCAGCTTCCCCGCGTCCTCCGGCTCTGAAGCAAGGCCGAGCGGACCCGGTAACAGGGCGGGGTTTAAAGCATGGGGGGGGAGTCCATTCTTGGGTGGGACCTCTACCATCTTTGCCCCCCCCCCCCTTTAGAGAGAAGCGCTCTTCCTCTCATCGGCTCTGCGACCCTTCGGCCGCTGTGTAAACCCCGGGCAGCCGTCCCAGATAAAGCCGTCGCCCCACCAAACGTAAATAACGTCCCGCCGCCCGACTGCAGGTTCACTCCCGCTGCCCCGCAGCCTTAGCCTGCGCGGCGGGGCTAACCTAGCGCTGGCGCCGTTACACTGCATTACATTCATTAGGCAGACGCTTTTATCCTAAGCGACGTACAATAAGCGCATACGGAAGGTCATTGGAACAACTACAAAACGCAGGTTCCGATAAGGTACAATACTCATTGTGTAACAGTTATTCGTAGCCATGAACACATTAAGTCCAGTTCACACAGTGAACATTACTCTGCCCTAACCTATGCTAAGTAAAACTAGGAGGCAGGACAAGCTATGACATCAAGACAATGATACAAAGTACAGTATAAGTGCTGGATGGAGGTACAAGGTCATATTTAGTTAGTCCAGGTATAGTCTGAAGAGATGTGTCTTCAGACCATGGTGGAAGATGGGCAACGAGGGAGAGGTTCATAGAGGAACAGGGAGTTTGTTCCATCACTGGGGAGCTAGGGTAGAGAATGATGGGGTTGAGCGAGAACCCTTTATCCGGATGGGAGGGGGTGCAAGGCACCCTGGGGCTGCAGAGTGGAGGGGTCAAGCAGGCGTATAGAATCGAATCATGTCCTGTAAGTAGGCGGGGGTTCGTCCTGTTGGCTGCAGCGTAGGCGAGGGTCAGGACTTTGAACCTGGTCCTGGCAGAGACCGGTAGCCAGTGGAGCGTTCAGTCCGATCCATTCCCCACCAACACTATTTCCACAGATCAAAAACAGGCCTACTTCTCCCATGATCTGCAGTCAGTAAAGCAAAGGTTCATAACGATCGCAATAATCACAGAAACAATCGTAATAATCACAGAAACAACCGTAATAATCACAGAAACAATATTCTTCATAAAATTAGTTTCTCACGGCTTCTCTCAGACAGCTGTAATTCCGTTGCGTGCGAGAGCTGGTAAATCCCCGGCGCATCGAGTTCATTTTGTTGAGCAAGACTGAAATAAAATTCTGTGATGGAGAACACGCCGAGGCACACGGAGGTGCGGAACCCACACAGAACCCGCACAGAACCCGCACACGCTGTGCAGCGTTACTAAGAACCGCACGTTTCTGACGGGCTTCAGAAACGTTTGGGCGTGCCGAGGATTTGCGACGTAGAAGCTGCCGTTTTCTGTACTTATTTTCCTTCAGTGCATCATAAAACACACTCGATATTTGTGAAAACAAGAGCAGGTCAAAACCTACTGTATGGCTGGATCTAACACACTTCATCCCGCCGACCAATGGTGTAACTTCATAACTCGGCCGACCAATGGCGTAACTTCGTCACTCACTCAGTCACTCAGATCACTCAGTCACAGACATTCGCTTTTATAGGGCTGGCCCCGCTGTTGCGGTCCAGCCAAAAATTAAATCAATAAATAAATAAATAAATAAATTTAGAAAAGAGTCCCACATGCTTTCGTACCAGTTTAGAGGACCGATACAGTGCAAACGCCAGGACCAGAGCTTACAGCACCGAGCCCCGCAGCGGGAAAGCCATCGCATGGCGGTCTCTTAAGCTGAGAGCTCCACGGCGCTCGTTTGCCTTTAATTAGCGTAATTGATAACGGTTTAGAGGGTTTTAATCAGGCGGGCCTATCGGCGGCCGTCCGAGGGGGAGAATGAGAAACAGCGGAAAGCGCTCTCTTTCGCCGTGATAAAGTAGGGGGGGGAGGGGGGAATTAGAAACCGCAATTAATGACACGTACATTCAATTAAAGAGAGGCGGGGAAGGAGGAGGGGTGTGTGTGTGTGTGTGTGCGTGTCTGTGTGTGTGTGTGTGTGTGTGTGTGTGTGTACGTGTGTGTGTCTGTGTGTGTGTGTGTGTCTGTGTGCGTGTGTGCGTGTGTGTGTGTGTGCGCGTGCGTCTGTGTGTGTGTGTGTGTGCGCGTCTGTGTGTGTGTGTGTGTGTGCGTCTGTGTGTGTGTGTGTGTGCACGTGCGTCTGTGTGTGTGTGTGTGCGTGTGTGTGTGTGTGTGTGTGTGTATGTGCGCGCGTTTTCATCTACGTTCGGTAAATAGCGCGGTAGGAAGTTCACCACTTCGTTAAGGTCAAACGGGTTGAAGCCCAACGCATTCTCACTGTCCACACGTTCGCGCGGTCAATAACTATCGCTTTGGGGTCCCGCGCAAGAGCCTAAGCACCTCCCCCCTGGAAAAGGGCTCCTCCTTTTAAAGCAAAGCCCCCCCCGCTCCCCAACAGTTAAACGGGGCGCAATGCCGCTGGACTTGCCCCCATCGGCCCCGAGGACCGACCCCCCCCCCCCTTTCTTTTTCCTTTTCTGTGAGCTTGTTTTTTTTTTTTTGTTTTACCCTGAAAGCATCAAGGGCAGATTAATGGACGCTACGTCTTTTTTTATTTATTGAAAATGCAGCCTCTCCGGCCGGCTCGTTCCGTGCGTGGAAACAAAGGATGCTCTAATGGAGGAAGCGCGAGCCGCCCCCGTCCTGAGAGCAAATCCCTCCTTTCGCTCTCAGAGACGGCGGCGTGGCCAGGAGCTAATGGCTTCCCTCGCCAAAAGAAGCCCAAGCGTCCCCAAGGCTCCCCCCCCCCCCACCCCCCAACCCCAACCCCCATTTAAACCGCGCGTCCTAAAAAAGAACTGTTAAAAAAGTCACCGCCCCCCGAGGATTCAGACGCCGTCTGCTCAATTAAATCTGTGTATTATTGTGAATTAATAATGCGGGTGAGATAAGAAAAGGATTATTCCCGTAACTTTGGCTGACGCTGCGCAAGTTCCGTGATTCATGTCTGAAGTGGAAAATCCGCTTTGCGCCGATGTAAATCGGAGACAGTAACGGAGGTGAGGGGCAGTAACGGGGTGGGCAGTAAGGGGTGGAGGGATGGGACAGTGGGGGGTGGGGGGGGGGCGGCGGGTGCTGCTCTGCTGGTTCTTTGAGTGACAGATCTGAGGACTCCCCACCCCCATCAGCCACTGCCTCATGCCACTACACGCTGGCCCTCTCTGAAATAGAAGACAAATACCTGCTGGCAAAGCAACAGAACAGTTAAACTGAACGCTCCCCTGCCTTGGGCTTTATATCCAGTACTGAGGGAGCATGGAGGGCAGCCTTAAAGAGGTGTGTGTGTGTGTGTGTGTGTGTGTGTTCGTCTGTGTGTGTGTGTGTGTGTGTGTGTGTGTGGTGGCTGTGTGTCATGCTGTGCTGCTGTGTGTCTGTGTGTGTGTGTGTGGGAGTGTGTGTGCGCATGTCTGTGTGTGTCTGTGTGCGCGCGTGCGTCTGTGTGTGTGTCTGCCATCTCTGAAGTGTAATATGACAGCACGTGCATGCAGTGGAAAATGCAAATGGGGGCTCGGGGGAAATCCTTGCTTTTAAAAGCTTCACAGCTTCAATTTATAGACAATTTCCCTTCCGTTTTTTCCTTTTCTTCTCCAGCATAATTATTCCAAAGCAGCGTGGTTCAACCTTCAATTAAAATGAGTAAACCTGACATTAAAATGCAAGCAGTCAAATGTTAGAAAATAGAGGACAAAGCCATACTGTGTGTTGCTTGTTTGCATGATTGATGAGAGGAGTTTGATGGTGCATGATGGTGCATGGTGATGGTATGAGGGTGATGCACCCTTCTCTCTCTTTTGTGCTCTCCCATGGACACAAACATGTATGATGTGTATGGGGCATGCAGCCAATGTGTGTGATGTGTATGGAACATGCATGTAATGTGTGTGTGATGTGTGTGGGGCATGCAGCTAAATGTGTGTGACGCGTATGGAGAATGCATGTAATGTGCCTTATGTGCATGTAAAATTTCGGACGGCATGGTTAGAGGGAGAGAGGATCACAGCCAGCATTATATTGTCATTTGAGCAAGATTCTGTTTTTAAATGAGTTCTCTTAGTGAAAGAAAATTGATTGGCAAACAGCTCAGATAACAAACTCCCACGCGCACCAGTGAACCGATTTCCTCCAAAATATGCATAATTGCGGTAGTTATCTGGAAAAAAAGGAAATCCACAGGTGCTCTCTAGAATTGAGCGAGACTTCACAGATCACCTTATTTAAAGACGGCGCTCACCAATCGCAGACCGCACGACATACCGGGGAGACATCGCTGCGCTGGGCGATGGAATTTCTGTACGGATGCATCCCCGTGAAAAGATGACTCGACATTTCACCGTATTTCAAGACCGCCCACATAACCCCGGTAACATGAAAAGGCCACGGCTTTTGAGGTTTTAATGCGCTGATACGTCCCGGTCTGCCACGAGCCACGCATTTGTCATTCTCCTCGCTCTCGGTTTCTCCTCTGGTCTCAATTAAACTGTAAGCCCAGGTTTGCCCTGGTGGCTGAACGCAGTAAGGGACTGGAGGTCCTGTCTAAATGCTAGGAATCGGCTATATACCGTCGTAGTAAGGCGTGCGTTTTTATTGAACGTTTTGCACTGCGAATTGTTTGAAGTGAACGGTAAAGGTTATTGCGCACTATGCTGAATTGTATGTTTGCAATACAATACAGAACTTCAGAGCTGATCATGATATCAGAGTACATTCACGGACACAGCACCAATGGAGAAAAGTTTTCCTTTAACTCGTTTTGTGAACGTTATGAATCTGTGATCTTACGTTGGTTTCCTGCTGGGTAAGATTGCGCAAAAGTTACACGCTGCCGTTCGTTGCTGCGTAATATCACGTCCGAGTAAACGATCCAGTAAAAAAACAAACAGAGCCTTACTATTCTGCATATGTTGATATTAAGGTTTGTAGCAGTACGTACCATCACCCTCGGGGAAATCCGTGGACGAGGCGCGGAACTTCGTATCCGCCCGCCTGACAGCCGGTAGCGACGAGCCCTGCGCGATATCTCGGTTAAGTAAAAATACAACTGAACGGATCCTCATCGACAATAGATTAGCGGTCCTGCAGATGCTTCAGTTCTAGAGGATGACTGACTACTGCCCGACTGCACGTGGAGCATCACGCATGAATGGAGAAATTCAGCGGTCCGTCAGATGCGATGAACTGAAGTGGTCGAACGCGCTTTCGTCTGCGTGCACGCGAGAATGCCGAGGTGGGGAGGCACGCGCAGCTCGAGCTCGTGAAGTGACGGGGAAGGTTTTTCAGCAGAGAGCAATCCGAATTTATCACACCAGGCAAGGCATCAATAACACTGCGCTGTCAAGTCACTCGACGCGAACATTAACCGAAAGATTAGTGACTTTGTATGATGATTAAAGCGTACCGCAATAAATAATAGAATCTCGATTGAATAATTTTGCCGACAATAAAACGCCTGGGTTCTAAAAGATATATCTCAAAATCATTCAAAAATGATTAAAAAAATATTTTAATGGAATCAAATGTTACATCTTCACTCAGAACTGTTGCGATATTAAGATGGGGTCAAATGGGTGGGTGAAAGAACCTGTTCCAGTTCACCTTATTGGATCACTATGGGTATTTGTCTGGTCCACAGCCTTTTTTGTCGAATTAAGATGTATTCATAAGAACACATGGCAGAAGCTAAGTACTGTATATGTGGGCTTGGTTTGTGCTTGGATGGGAGACCTCCTGGATAAACTAAGTTCCCACCGGAAGTTGGGTTAGTGGGCCAGTAGGGGGCTAACTTCCCTCTGGTTGAAAAATGCCCCAGTGCTGTGATGATGATGGGGACACTGTGCTGTAGGAAACGCCACAGACCCCTCGCTCCGTCGCCATCCCGCCGGTCCGTGCCGTAACGCGGGATTTTCGCCGCATCCAGGCCAAAGAAAGCGCCTCGCTTCCGAAAAAATAAAAATAAAAAATGAAATAAAGTAAAACAGACGGCTCAGACTTCAGAGAGCTGAGGGGGTAACCCGCCGGGCCGTGCGTGTTTACCGGAGGATTATTTCTGTCGGTGCTTTAGCGGAAATGAGTTTGTCGTGTTGTGACACCGAACCCGCCACCCTCCAGATCCAGCGAAGAATAAACAAAAACATTTTTTCCCTTGCTCATTTCCGGGTGCGTTTCATCTGAAGGCGTCTCTCGTTCTCCTGCTGAGCAGATGTTTGTGCGACTTCCTCGAGTAAATTGCTTTCTGCGTACAAGTGAATAGTCTGTGGGCTATCAGAATGGCCTCTCTTCAAACTGAGAATAATAGCCCCTCTCCAGTCTGAGAATAGCCTCTCTCCAGACTGAGAATAGCCTCTCTCCAGACTGAGAAAAGCCTCTCTCCAGACTGAGAATAGCCTCTCTCCAAACTGAGAATAGCCTCTCTTCCAACTGAGAATAGCCTCTCTTCAGACTGAGAATAGCCTCTCTTCAAACTGAGAATAGCCTCTCTTCAGACTGAGAATAGTCTCTCTTCAGACTGAGAATAGCCTCTCCAAACTGAGAATAGCCTCTCTTCAAACTGAGAATAGCCTCTTTCGACTGGAATAGCCTCTCTTAACTGGAATAGCCTCTTTTCAGACTGAGAATAGCCTCTCCTTTGACACTGGATGCCAGTTTCGAAGCTGGAGTCGATACTCTTGGATCAGAGTAGGTTAGGCTCAGATTATCTACCACTGTAATCTCCTCAGTGTATTTAAATGTTGTACCATCCTTCCTGCTTAAAATGTTGTTTTCCTGTTCACCCTCTTACAACTACGACGGCACGTAACTTTTGTTGTAAACGTAAGACTTGGGATCAGACTTGGCATGTAAGACTTGGGATCAGACTTGGCATGTAAGACTTGGCATCAGACTTGGCATGTAAGACTTGGGATCAGACTTGGCATGTAAGACTTGGCATCAGACTTGGCATGTAAGACTTGGGATCAGGCTTGGCATGTAAGACTTGGCATCAGCTCTGCTGTAAGACTTTGTGGATCCTCTGGATTAAGACTGGCATCATGCTATGCATGTACTCCCTTGTGCGCCCCTGATAGAGCGCTGCTAACCTCTAAGAATGCAATGTGGTCGTGCGGCTTAGACCTATAACCCATTTACAAGCAACCGGGCGTTGTTAGACACTAAACCCGCTACAGACCGTTTGACTTATGGAACACAATCTGCACTCATAGCACAGTGTCTCCGTGTTCTTGTGGTAAATACGAAGGGAACACTCATTACAGCCACACGCTGCCTCCAGTTCTGATAGAGCGAAGTACATTCCACACACACACACACACACACACACATACACACACGCACTCACACACACACACACACACACAGCATCTGAAATAAACCCAGTCCTCAGGGCATTCATTAGCCCTCCTCTTCAGTTGGGTTCGCCGTAAATGATTTAGATTTAACGGCAAAGAGTCGTTTTAATCATCGACACCAGCGGCGTGGTTCCGCCACGGGACGCGAGACGCGGAGAGGGGCGAAGGCGCCCGGAAGGTTCGCTCGTCCGCCGCGTTTTACCCGGAGACAACGATGGCGGCGGCGGCGGCGGCGGCCGATCTCTCCGCGCATCCGCGAGAATTCAGAAGCAGGCTCCGGAAAAAAGGGGGGCTGGAGCGTCACAGTTTCCGCACGTGCGCAGACATCAGACGCAAACGCCGCGTCGTCCCTGCCGGCGGCCCGCCGTCGCCGCGGAGCCGTGTCCCGCCGACGCGCTGTCATCATCAACGCCGTCAGAACCGTCGGCGGGGCTCTCTCATCTCGACTTCCTGAAAAGCACACCTGCGTGCGGCCGGCATATAAACGCGACGGGGCGTGGTCTTTTTTCGGGGGGCGGCTGCGTGGCTGGGGGGCGTTCGTACCCGCGTTGTCGGAGTCGGGGGGTTCGGAGCCGAAACGCGTGGGACGGACCCGGCCGGAGGTTCCGTGGCCTCGCGTGGGACTGGCAGCGAGCTGCTGCCGCTCCTCCTCCTTCAAGCGGAGGTCTTGGCAGGTGTTCGATTTTCTTCGAGTCGTAAACCTCCCTCCTCTTCCTGCGTCTGAGTCATCCTTCGGTTTCTTCGGCGGCGCTGATCTCGCCGCGTGTGGCAGTGCTGGTGTTTGTTAATGCGGCTAATTTGTAATCTGTGACTGTGTGGTGACACAGCCTGGGTTGGAAACTATGGAAACCGGTGCTGCTCGTTGCACATTTTGCTGTGTTTTCTGCTTCTGACTGCCTGCCTGCCTGACTGCCTGCCTGACTGACTGTCTGCCTGACTGCCTAACTGTCCGTCTGCCTGCCTGACTGCCTAACTGTCCGTCTGCCTGCCTGACTGCCTTTCTGCCAGTCTAACTGCCGGTCTGCCTGCCTAAAAAAGCGTCTGGTTAAAGGGGTCTTCCGCCTCATTAAAAACCCTTCGGAAGAGCAGTCTGGTGAGAGAAAGCGGGAGCTGCGCGCGGAGTCTGGCGGCTCGCGGGGCCGTGAGCGCGCTCCCTCGCTCCCCCCCCCCCACCCCGCCCGGCACCCCCCTGCGAAAGCACTGGATAAATTATGGATCCAATATTTCACATAAAGGCCGTGTCACGTCTTCATCTCCTCTTAATGATGGCACATTTCATACAGCCTGTCAGCGGGGGAACGGGAGAGAGAGAGATGGGGAAGAGAGTGACGGAGAGAGCCCGAGAGAGAGAGAGGGCAGAGAGAGAGAGAGAGAGAGAGAGAGAGCCAGAGAGAGGGCAGAGAGAGAGAGAGAGAGAGAGAGAGAGGGCAGAGAGAGAGAGAGAGAGAGAGAGAGAGAGAGAGAGAGAGGGCAGAGAGAGAGAGAGGCTGCAGTAAAGGAGGGAGAGTGAGGGATGAAGAGAGGTGGAGGGAACGGGGCCCTGACCTCACGCAGAGCGCCTCCAGGTCAGGTGGTCTCCCATGATGCAGTGGGGGCCACAGAATAGCACCGTCGTGGTGTTCTGGGCACACAAAATGGGGTGAGAAGGTGATTGAGTCGCATAATTAAATAATTTCTCAATTAAATATTCTACGGCTCCTAAGACCGAAGACTCAAATCTTTTTTTTTTTTTTTAATCAAGAGCCATTAAAATTCAGAGCCCAAAGAAATCAGTCAAATGATCACGTGATAAAATATGCGGATAGGCATTTGGTCTGATCGGTGGAATATTTTGGGCCCCGCTGTGGGCAGACAGGGGCCAGGGGCGGGGGTCAGAGGTCATGGGGTCAGGGGTCAAGGGGTGTGGCCAGAGCTCTGACAGGACGACATTGTGCACTGCTGCGCGTGCTCACAGTGAAACCACACGTCGGGCATTTTATGTTAATCACGTCGTTTGCTGCAGTGCGTTTCAACACGGCACAAGAGCATCCCCCACGCATTTTCAACGAATGAATGCATTTGGAATCGCCGTGTGTGGAAAAAAGTCTGACTGTTACACTTATACAACATCATTTGGCGTCATGTGGCGACATAGCTCAGGAGGTAAGAGCGGTTGTCTGGCAGTCGGAGGGTAGCCGGTTCGATCCCCAGCCTGAGTGTGTCGAAGTTTCCCTGAGCAAGACACCTAACCCCTAACTGCTCTGGCGAATGAGAGGCATCAATTGTAAAGCGCTTTGGATAAAAGCGCTATATAAATGCAGTCCATTTACCATTTGTCCTTTATTTTGGCCCACAGCTCACACGCGCCCCGCCCCGGACTGTAAGCGCTCGGCGTCAGCGTATCCGTACGCCGCGCGACGAGACCCCCCATCGGCGTTACGGATTTAGACGGGCTTGTTAAACGTTCGCTTCAGCGGTCAGTTACGTGTTCGGCGGCGGCGGCGGCGGCGGCGGCGTATTTCTGAAACGGCGGCAAAGGTCAGTTAGACAGCCGTTGCTCATTCCGCTGCACCGCGCGGCTTTCTGAGATAAGCATCTGTCCCCGGGTTTTTCAATCGGCTTCAGCGTATAATTAAAACCATGAAAAGAAAATGATTTAAATTCATATACAGCACCTTACAGGAGGAAATTAGATTTGGTCTCATCTTCCGAAAGATTCCTTTTTTAATCTTTAACGACGAATGGCCGTCGGATCGTCTCTACGCGCGAACGTCGAACACGCCGGACGAGCGGAGCGGGTTCTCCCTCCGGTCCCCCCCCCCCCCGGCGTGCCGACGGGGAACGTTCCGGAAGGCCGTCGCGCTTTCGCCGGTCGGAGCGTAACCGCGGGAAGAAAGAACCAGCGGCCCTTCCGCCTCGTCCCGTTCAAAAAAAAAAATCTCTTCCTTTCGAATTTATACTCGAAAGGGGACGCCTTCCTTTTAAAAAGGAGTCCGCTATTACACTTCAAAGGAGCTCTGATACGCGCTGGAGCGGAGGCTGCTTTTAATGCGAATACAAAGTAAAGTGCCTTTCGTGATGGGCCTTCTCTGACGTGGTTCAATTTTGTTGTCATCCGGGAACACTTCAAGAAGGAGCACACACACACTCTCGTGCTGGATGAAGCACAAGCACCTACACATGCAGTGACATTCATGCGTGTATGCCTGCGCGCACATTCAAACTTTAATAATAATCCTAATGCATTTACTTGAAGAGTGCTTTTCTTACAAAAGCACTCTCAAAGGTATCGATGGAAATAGTATTTGATGCAGGATGAAGGCAGACATTGAATGAAACAGGAGTACAGGTGAAATAGTTGCAAAATGTGTTTTTAAATTAGATTTAAAAGGAGACAGACCCACAGAGCCTGATAAAATCTGGCATAGAACTGGCATATTTCATAAAGCTAGAGCCTCGTCTGCGATTGTCTCACCCTCTGCTCACTTTAAAATTCACCGCTAGGACAACAAGGAGACTTACCAGCCACGGTCAGTCCAAGGCCGCGAGGCTCATCCGTGTGAGCCACCGGGCTACCCCAGCTACACTATTCCACTATGCTAAATATTTGGCGCGCTCAATAAACGCTCCATTAAAGCCCCATTACGTTCAATTCTGTCGTTTTCCAGCTTCCTCGGAATGAAACAGAGTTTCAGTCAAACCCGCAAAAGCCCCCCCCCCCTCCCTCCCCCTTGCCCCCCTTCCTTTCTGATTCCCTCCCACACCGCAGGGAGCATTCAAAAATAATGTGCGAGGCTGGCGTTATTACTGAACGGAGAGACAAAATCTCATCTCCAGTCAGAGAGCTGTCATCACGGTGATACCGCACGAAGCCACGATCCAACAGTGAAATATTCTTTCTCGCGTGTCAGGAAGAGCGTATATCAGAAAGGGGACAGACGAGGTCGGGGTGAACGCAGAATAGGTTTAAGACGCTCGGTAGACAAAATCGGTTTGGTTATGTAGTAGAGGAATATCAAAGTTCCCTTTATTTGAGTGCTGCTTATGCAAAATAAAAAAGACGTGGTATGTGTTATGACACCATCCCCTTGGTTTTCAGTGAATAAAAAGCCAGGTTGTTCTCACATACAATACGGGGTCTTTGTCCTCTCAACTCAAAATACGGTATCAAATTTGAAGTTTGATTATTCGGCTCAAAAAAACTTCTGTTCAAAGCCTTTGCCCCCCCTTCCTGATTTCCTCTATCGCTGTGCATTCGTCACACCGAAGGGTTCCAGATCTTTGGATGAAACGTAATGTTAAACGAGTCGCGCTTAACGCCGCAGCTTTGAAATCAAAAGTCATAATCAAACTTGCCACACGTCTATTACACAAAAAAAAATCAGTTGTGTGTTTTGTAGTAGAAACGAGCGGCATTGACTTTAGAAACGCAGTCTCGCTGGACCGCGAAGCAGGAAAGCAGTTATTTACTGATTTACCGATGAGTGACAGGTTGTTTCTACATGAAAGAATATTGATTTTGGGGTTTAAAATTCAATGCAGGAGGCTTTATCACAGGGGGTCTGGCGAGGCTGAGTCATTTGTGACCCTGTGGACAAGCGGGGGAGGGAAAATAATACATCCCCACAAGTGTATAAGGCTAAGTGCAGCGGCCAGGAAGACCACATGCATCGACCACACGTTTCTCCTCAGTTTGGAAGTTATAATTGTCTAATTTACCAAAGACTGCTGAACATGTTTTTTTTTGTTAATTTTTTTTTACACAGCCATGTTGTTGGACCTGTATATAACACAGGACTGTCAATTAGGGCTGTTGGTGGAAAGATTCTGCCCACACCTGCATCAGAGAAACTGCTTTGGCGACAATGGTTGATTCATGCCATTAAATCCATTTGAATTTGAGATAGAGAAAGAGAGAGAGAGAGAGAGAGAGAGGGAGGGAGAGATAGATAGAGAGAGAGCTAGAGGGAGGGAGAGAGAGAGAGAGAGAGAGAGAGGGAGAGAGAGGGAAAGAGAGCGTTATCATAACAGTCCCAGAGCTGTTTCATCCTCCCTTCAGCGCGTCACGCCAAGGACGCTAAAGCGGTCAGCTTCGACCGCCGCGACGCGGCGGAGTGGCACCCGTTTCTCCTCGTGGGAACGCTTGGTCTCCCGTCTCTTCCGCTAGAGAGAGAGGAACCAAAAAAGCTCTCGCGCGCCTTCAGGGACATTCCAGCCCGCGCGACGAATGAAAAAAAAACAAAAAAAACAAACAGGATAAAGCCCAGAAAGAACACTTAATTACCACGGGGTCGAGAGCGGCTGTTGACCCCGCGACGCTTCGTTACCGCGCGGGAGCGAACCGCGGCGGGCTTAGCGGGATTAGCGACGGCCGGCGCCGCGAGGCGGGTTCAGGTGGGGGGGGGGGAGACGCCAAAACTGTTTATCGGGGGTTAATTGCCCGCCACCTGTTTTCGGCGCTTCCGGTAAATATGCTAATCTCCGCGGGCCTGCGCGGCGGTAACTCAAACGGGGGACGGCGCATAAAGACGGTACTCGTTTTCGCGATGAGTAATATGGCTGCCGGGCGTAACGGGCTTGTTTAGATTTGCAGCCGCCGTTTAAGTTATGTATGGCAGCTAAGAGAGGACTGCTTGCAAATAATCAGCAGCAGGCTATGTAACAAGCTCAACTTAGCGAAGATAATAAACAATTGGGAAATGTGGGGTTCCCAGAGGAGAGGGGTGAAGCCGTCTAGGCCCTCCGCACCCTCTGTGTGTCTGCCTGTGATCCTACAGCTCTCCTTCTGCAGCCGCTCTGCCTGTGAGTGGGGCCGGTGCTGTCCATGGTGCTGCAGCTCTCCTGAGGCTGCTGCCCTGCCTGTGAGTGGGGCCGGTGCTGTCCATGGTGCTGCAGCCCTCTCACAGCTGCTGCCCTGTCTGTGAGTGGGGCTGGTGCTGTCCATGGTGCTGCAGCCCTCTCACAGCTGCTGCCCTGTCTGTGAGTGGGGCCGGTGCTGTCCATGGTGCTGCAGCCCTCTCACAGCTGCTGCTCTGTCTGTGAGTGGGGCCGGTGCTGTCCATGGTGCTGCAGCCCTCTCACAGCTGCTGCCCTGTCTGTGAGTGGGGCTGGTGCTGTCCATGGTGCTGCAGCCCTCTCACAGCTGCTGCCCTGTCTGTGAGTGGGGCCGGTGCTGTCCATGGTGCTGCAGCCCTCTCACAGCTGCTGCTCTGTCTGTGAGTGGGGCCGGTGCTGTCCATGGTGCTGCAGCCCTCTCACAGCTGCTGCGCTGCCTGTGAGTGTGACCGGTGCTGTCCATGGTGCTGCAGCCCTCTGACAGCTGCTGCCCTGTCTGTGAGTGGGGCCGGTGCTGTCCATGGTGCTGCAGCCCTCTGACAGCTGCTGCCCTGCCTGTGAGTGGGGCCGGTGCTGTCCATGGTGCTGCAGCCCTCTCACAGCTGCTGCCCTGCCTGTGAGTGGGGCCGGTGCTGTCCATGGTGCTGCAGCCCTCTGACAGCTGCTGCCCTGCC